>NW_026989398.1:0-111542 GCF_030222135.1 Aotus nancymaae
AAATCCAAAACGCAGCTATCTAAAAGAACGGTTGTCAATGTGTGCACTCAACTTCCAGAGTTAAACCGGTGTGTGGATTCAGCAGTCTGCAAACTCTTTCTCTGCAGAGTCCCAAAACAGGCGTTTTCAGCCCTTTACCGGCATATGGAAGAAAGAG
This sequence comes from Aotus nancymaae, assembly GCF_030222135.1. Lineage (NCBI taxonomy): Eukaryota > Metazoa > Chordata > Mammalia > Primates > Aotidae > Aotus > Aotus nancymaae. The sequence continues at coordinate 158 of NW_026989398.1, forward strand.
CAGTAAGCACAGGGAAATATCTGCTTCTAAATCCAAAACGCAGCTACCTAACAGAACGGTTGTCAATGTGTGCACTCAACTTCCAGAGTTAAACCCGTGTGTGGATTCAGCAGTCTGCAAACACTTTCTCTGCAGAGTCCCAAAACAGGCGTTTTCAGCCCATTACCGGCATAAGGAAGAAACAGCAGTAAGCACAGAGAAATATCTGCTTCTAAATCCAAAACGCAGCTATCTAACAAAAACGGTTGTCAATGTGTGCACTCATCTTCCAGAGTTAAACCCGTGTGTGGATTCAGCAGTCTGCAAACACTTTCTCTGCAGAGTCCCAAAACAGGCGTTTTCAGCCCATTACCGGCATATGGAAGAAACAGCAGTAAGCACAGGGAAATATCTGCTTCTAAATCCAAAACGCAGCTATCTAACAGAACGGTTGTCAATGTGTGCACTCAACTTCCAGAGTTAAACCCGTGTGTGGATTCAGCAGTCTGCAAACACTTTCTCTGCAGAGTCCCAAAACAGGCGTTTTCAGCCCATTACCGGCATAAGGAAGAAACAGCAGTAAGCACAGAGAAATATCTGCTTCTAAATCCAAAACGCAGCTATCTAACAGAACGGTTGTCAATGTGTGCACTCAACTTCCAGAGTTAAACCCGTGTGTGGATTCAGCAGTCTGCAAACACTTTCTCTGCAGAGTCCCAAAACAGGCGTTTTCAGCCCATTACCGGCATATGGAAGAAACAGCAGTAAGCACAGGGAAATATCTGCTTCTAAATCCAAAACGCAGGTATCTAACAGGACGGTTGTCAATGTGTGCACTCAACTTCCAGAGTTAAACCCGTGTGTGGATTCAGCAGTCTGCAAACACTTTCTCTGCAGAGTCCCAAAACAGGCGTTTTCAGCCCATTACCGGCATATGGAAGAAACAGCAGTAAGCACAGGGAAATATCTGCTTCTAAATCCAAAACGCAGCTATCTAACAGAACGTTTGGCAATGTGTGCACTCAACTTCCAGAGTTAAACCCGTGTGTGGATTCAGCAGTCTGCAAACACTTTCTCTGCAGAGTCCCAAAACAGGCGTTTTCAGCCCATTACCGGCATATGGAAGAAACAGCAGTAAGCACAGGGAAATATCTGCTTCTAAATCCAAAACGCAGCTATCTAACAGAACGGTTGTCAATGTGTGCACTCAACTTCCAGAGTTAAACCCGTGTGTGGATTCAGCAGTCTGCAAACACTTTCTCTGCAGAGTCCCAAAACAGGCGTTTTCAGCCCGATACCGGCATATGGAAGAAACAGCAGTAAGCACAGGGAAATATCTGCTTCTAAATCCAAAACGCAGCTATCTAACAGAACGGTTGTCAATGTGTGCACTCAACTTACAGAGTTAAACCCGTGTGTGGATTCAGCATTCTGCAAACACTTTCTCTGCAGAGTCCCAAAACAGGCGTTTTCAGCCCATTACCAGCATATGGAAGAAACAGCAGTAAGCACAGGGAAATATCTGCTTCTAAATCCAAAACGCAGCTATCTAACAGAACGGTTGTCAATGTGTGCACTCAACTTCCAGAGTTAAACCCGTGTGTGGATTCAGCAGTCTGCAAACTCTTTCTCTGCAGAGTCCCAAAACAGGCGTTTTCAGCCCATTACCGGCATACGGAAGAAACAGCAGTAAGCACAGGGAAATATCTGCTTCTAAACCCAAAACGCAGCTATCTAACAGAACCGTTGTCAATGTGTGCACTCAACTTCCAGAGTTAAACCCGTGTGTGGATTCAGCAGTCTGTAAACACTTTCTCTGCAGAGTCCCAAAAGAGGCGTTTTCAGCCCATTACCGGCATATGGAAGAAACAGCAGTAAGCACAGGGAAATATCTGCTTCTAAATCCAAAACGCAGCTATCTAACAGAACGGTTGTCAACGTGTGCACTCAAGTTCCTGAGTTAACCCGTGTGTGGATTCAGCAGTCTGCAAACACTTTCTCTGCAGAGTCCCAAAACAGGCGTTTTCAGCCCATTACCGGCATATGGAAGAAACAGCAGTAAGCACAGGGAAATATCTGCTTCTAAATCCAAAACGCAGCTATCTAACAGAACGGTTGTCAATGTGTGCACTCAACTTCCAGAGTTAAACCCGTGTGTGGATTCAGCATTCTGCAAACACTTTCTCTGCAGAGTCCCAAAACAGGCGTTTTCAGCCCATTACCAGCATATGGAAGAAACAGCAGTAAGCACAGGGAAATATCTGCTTCTAAATCCAAAACGCAGCTATCTAACAGAACGGTTGTCAATGTGTGCACTCAACTTCCAGAGTTAAACCCGTGTGTGGATTCAGCAGTCTGCAAACTCTTTCTCTGCAGAGTCCCAAAACAGGCGTTTTCAGCCCATTACCGGCATACGGAAGAAACAGCAGTAAGCACAGGGAAATATCTGCTTCTAAACCCAAAACGCAGCTATCTAACAGAACCGTTGTCAATGTGTGCACTCAACTTCCAGAGTTAAACCCGTGTGTGGATGCAGCAGTCTGCAAACACTTTCTCTGCAGAGTCCCAAAAGAGGCGTTTTCAGCCCATTACCGGCATATGGAAGAAACAGCAGTAAGCACAGGGAAATATCTGCTTCTAAATCCAAAACGCAGCTATCTAACAGAACGGTTGTCAACGTGTGCACTCAAGTTCCTGAGTTAACCCGTGTGTGGATTCAGCAGTCTGCAAACACTTTCTCTGCAGAGTCCCAAAACAGGCGTTTTCAGCCCATTACCGGCATATGGAAGAAACAGCAGTAAGCACAGGGAAATATCTGCTTCTAAATCCAAAACGCAGCTATCTAACAGAACGGTTGTCAACGTGTGCACTCAAGTTCCTGAGTTAACCCGTGTGTGGATTCAGCAGTCTGCAAACACTTTCTCTGCAGAGTCCCAAAACAGGCGTTTTCAGCCCATTACCGGCATATGGAAGAAACAGCAGTAAGCACAGGGAAATATCTGCTTCTAAATCCAAAACGCAGCTATCTAACAGAACGGTTGTCAATGTGTGCACTCAACTTCCAGAGTTAAACCCGTGTGTGGATTCAGCAGTCTGCAAACACTTTCTCTGCAGAGTCCCAAAACAGGCGTTTTCAGCCCATTACTGGCATAAGGAAGAAACAGCAGTAAGCACAGGGAAATATCTGCTTCTAAATCCAAAACGCAGCTATCTAACAGAACGGTTGTCAATGTGTGCACTCAACTTCCAAAGTTAAACCCGTGTGTGGATTCAGCAGTCTGCAAACACTTTCTCTGCAGAGTCCCAAAACAGGCGTTTTCAGCCCATTACCGGCATATGGAAGAAACAGCAGTAAGCACAGGGAAATATCTGCTTCTAAATCCAAAACGAAGCTATCTAACAGAACGGTTGTCAATGTGTGCACTCAACTTCCAGAGTTAAACCCGTGTGTGGATTCAGCAGTCTGCAGACTCTTTCTCTGCAGAGTCCCAAAACAGGCGTTTTCAGCCCATTACCGGCATATGGAAGAAACAGCAGTAAGCACAGGGAAATATCTGCTTCTAAATCCAAAACGCAGCTATCTAACAGAACCGTTGTCAATGTGTGCACTCAACTTCCAGAGTTAAAGCCGTGTGTGGATTCAGCAGTCGGCAAACACTTTCTCTGCAGAGTCCCAAAAGAGGCGTTTTCAGCCCATTACCGGCCTATGGAGGAAACAGCGGTAAGCACAGGGAAATATCTGCTTCTAATTCCAAAACGCAGCTACCTAACGGAACGGCTGTCAATGTGTGCACTCAACTTCCAGAGTTAAACCCGTGTGTGGATTCAGCAGTCTGCAAACACTTTCTCTCCAGAGTCCCAAAACAGGCGTTTTCAGCCCTTTACCGGCATATGGAAGAAACAGCAGTAAGCACAGGGAAATATCTGCTTCTAAATCCAAAACGCAGCTATCTAACAAAACGGTTGTCACTGTGTGCACTCAAATTCCAGAGGTAAACCCGTGTGTGGATTCAGCAGTCTGCAAGAACTTTCTCTGCAGCGTCCCAAAACAGGCGTTTTCAGCCCATTACCGGCATAAGGAAGAAACAGCAGTAAGCACAGGGAAATATCTGCTTCTAAATCCAAAACGCAGCTATCTAAAAGAACGGTTGTCAATGTGTGCACTCAACTTCCAGAGTTAAACCGGTGTGTGGATTCAGCAGTCTGCAAACTCTTTCTCTGCAGAGTCCCAAAACAGGCGTTTTCAGCCCTTTACCGGCATATGGAAGAAACAGCAGTAAGCACAGGGAAATATCTGCTTCTAAATCCAAAACGCAGCTACCTAACAGAACGGTTGTCAATGTGTGCACTCAACTTCCAGAGTTAAACCCGTGTGTGGATTCAGCAGTCTGCAAACACTTTCTCTGCAGAGTCCCAAAACAGGCGTTTTCAGCCCATTACCGGCATAAGGAAGAAACAGCAGTAAGCACAGAGAAATATCTGCTTCTAAATCCAAAACGCAGCTATCTAACAGAACGGTTGTCAATGTGTGCACTCATCTTCCAGAGTTAAACCCGTGTGTGGATTCAGCAGTCTGCAAACACTTTCTCTGCAGAGTCCCAAAACAGGCGTTTTCAGCCCATTACCGGCATATGGAAGAAACAGCAGTAAGCACAGGGAAATATCTGCTTCTAAATCCAAAACGCAGCTATCTAACAGAACGGTTGTCAATGTGTGCACTCAACTTCCAGAGTTAAACCCGTGTGTGGATTCAGCAGTCTGCAAACACTTTCTCTGCAGAGTCCCAAAACAGGCGTTTTCAGCCCATTACCGGCATAAGGAAGAAACAGCAGTAAGCACAGAGAAATATCTGCTTCTAAATCCAAAACGCAGCTATCTAACAGAACGGTTGTCAATGTGTGCACTCAACTTCCAGAGTTAAACCCGTGTGTGGATTCAGCAGTCTGCAAACACTTTCTCTGCAGAGTCCCAAAACAGGCGTTTTCAGCCCATTACCGGCATATGGAAGAAACAGCAGTAAGCACAGGGTAATATCTGCTTCTGAATCCAAAATGCAGCTATCTAACAGAACGGTTGTCAATGTGCGCACTCAACTTCCAGAGTTAAACCCGTGTGTGGATTCAGCAGTCTGCAAACACTTTCTCTGCAGAGCCACAAAACAGACGTTTTCAGCCCTTTACCGGCATATGGAAGAAACAGCAGTAAGCACAGGGAAATATGTGCTTCTAAATCCAAAACGCAGGTATCTAACAGAACGGTTGTCAATGTGTGCACTCAACTTCCAGAGTTAAACCCGTGTGTGGATTCAGCAGTCTGCAAACACTTTCTCTGCAGAGTCCCAAAACAGGCGTTTTCAGCCCGTTACCAGCATATTGAAGAAACAGCGGTAAGCACAGGGAAATATCTGCTTCTAAATCCAAAACGCAGCTATCTAACAGAACGGTTGTCAATGTGTGCACTCAACTTCCAGAGGTAAACCTGTGTGTGGATTCAAGAGTCTGCAAACACTTTCTCTGCAGAGTCCCAAAACAGGTATTTTCAGCCTATTACCGGCATATGGAAGAAACAGCAGTAAGCACAGGGAAATATCGGCTTATAAATCCAAAACGCAGCTATCTAACAGAACGGTTTTCAATGTGTGCACTCAACTTCCAGAGGTAAACCCGTGTGTGGATTCAGCAGTCTGCAAACACTTTCTCTGCATAGTCCCAAAACAGGCGTTTTCAGTCCATTACCGGCATATGGAAGAAAGGGCAGTAAGCACAGGGAAATATCTGCTTCTAAATCCAAAACGCAGCTATCTAACAGAACGGTTGTCAATGTGTGCACTCAACTTCCGGAATTAAACCCGTGTTTGGATTCAGCAGTCTGCAAACACTTTCTCTGCAGAGTCCCAAAACAGGCGTTTTCAGCCCATTACCGGCATATGGAAGAAACAGCAGTAAGCACAGGGAAATATCTGCTTCTAAATCCAAAACGCAGCTATCTAACAGAACGGTTGTCAATGTGTGCACTCAACTTCCAGTGTTAAACCCGTGTGTAGATTCAGCATTCTGCAAACACGTTCTCTGTAGAGTCCCACAACAGGCGTTTTCAGCCCATTACCGGCATATGGAAGAAACAGCAGTAAGCACAGGGAAATATCTGCTTCTAAATCCAAAACGCAGCTACCTAACAGAACGGTTGTCAATGTGTGCACTCAACTTCCAGAGTTAAACCCGTGTGTGGATTCAGCAGTCTGCAAACACTTTCTCTGCAGAGTCCCAAAACAGGCGTTTTCAGCCCATTACCAGCATATGGAAGAAACAGCAGTAAGCACAGGGAAATATCTGCTTCTAAATCCAAAACACAGCTATCTAACAGAACGGTTGTCAATGTGTGCACTCAACTTCCAGAGTTAAACCCGTGTGTGGATTCAGCAGTCTGCAAACTCTTTCTCTGCAGAGTCCCAAAACAGGCGTTTTCAGCCCATTACCGGCATACGGAAGAAACAGCAGTAAGCACAGGGAAATATCTGCTTCTAAACCCAAAACGCAGCTATCTAACAGAACCGTTGTCAATGTGTGCACTCAACTTCCAGAGTTAAACCCGTGTGTGGATTCAGCAGTCTGCAAACACTTTCTCTGCAGAGTCCCAAAAGAGGCGTTTTCAGCCCATTACCGGCATATGGAAGAAACAGCAGTAAGCACAGGGAAATATCTGCTTCTAAATCCAAAACGCAGCTATCTAACAGAACGGTTGTCAACGTGTGCACTCAAGTTCCTGAGTTAACCCGTGTGTGGATTCAGCAGTCTGCAAACACTTTCTCTGCAGAGTCCCAAAACAGGCGTTTTCAGCCCATTACCGGCATATGGAAGAAACAGCAGTAAGCACAGGGAAATATCTGCTTCTAAATCCAAAACGCAGCTATCTAACAGAACGGTTGTCAATGTGTGCACTCAACTTCCAGAGTTAAACCCGTGTGTGGATTCAGCAGTCTGCAAACACTTTCTCTGCAGAGTCCCAAAACAGGCGTTTTCAGCCCATTACTGGCATAAGGAAGAAACAGCAGTAAGCACAGGGAAATATCTGCTTCTAAATCCAAAACGCAGCTATCTAACAGAACGGTTGTCAATGTGTGCACTCAACTTCCAAAGTTAAACCCGTGTGTGGATTCAGCAGTCTGCAAACACTTTCTCTGCAGAGTCCCAAAACAGGCGTTTTCAGCCCATTACCGGCATATGGAAGAAACAGCAGTAAGCACAGGGAAATATCTGCTTCTAAATCCAAAACGCAGCTATCTAACAGAACGTTTGTCAATGTTTGCACTCAACTTCCAGAGTTAAACCCGTGTGTGGATTCAGCAGTCTGCAAACACTTTCTCTGCAGAGTCCCAAAACAGGCGTTTTCAGCCCATTACCGGCATATGGAAGAAACAGCAGTAAGCACAGGGAAATATCTGCTTCTAAATCCAAAACGCAGTTATCTAACAGAACGGTTGTCAATGTGTGCACTCAACTTCCAGAGTTAAACCCGTGTGTGGATTCAGCAGTCTGCAAACACTTTCTCTGCAGAGTCCCAAAACAGGCGTTTTCAGCCCGTTACCGGCATATGGAAGAAACAGCAGTAAGCACAGGGAAATATCTGCTTCTAAATCCAAAACGCAGCTATCTAACAGAACGGTTGTCAATGTGTGCACTCAACTTCCAGAGTTAAACCCGTGTGTGGATTCAGCATTCTGCAAACACTTTCTCTGCAGAGTCCCAAAACAGGCGTTTTCAGCCCATTACCAGCATAAGGAAGAAACAGCAGTAAGCACAGGGAAATATCTGCTTCTAAATCCAAAACGCAGCTATCTAACAGAACGGTTGTCAATGTGTGCACTCAACTTCCAGAGTTAAACCCGTGTGTGGATTCAGCAGTCTGCAAACTCTTTCTCTGCAGAGTCCCAAAACAGGCGTTTTCAGCCCATTACCGGCATACGGAAGAAACAGCAGTAAGCACAGGGAAATATCTGCTTCTAAACCCAAAACGCAGCTATCTAACAGAACCGTTGTCAATGTGTGCACTCAACTTCCAGAGTTAAACCCGTGTGTGGATTCAGCAGTCTGCAAACACTTTCTCTGCAGAGTCCCAAAACAGGCGTTTTCAGCCCATTACCGGCATATGGAAGAAACGGCAGTAAGCACAGGGAAATATCTGCTTCTAAATCCAAAACGCAGCTATCTAACAGAACGGTTGTCAACGTGTGCACTCAAGTTCCTGAGTTAACCCGTGTGTGGATTCAGCAGTCTGCAAACACTTTCTCTGCAGAGTCCCAAAACAGGCGTTTTCAGCCCATTACCGGCATATGGAAGAAACAGCAGTAAGCACAGGGAAATATCTGCTTCTAAATCCAAAACGCAGCTATCTAACAGAACGGTTGTCAATGTGTGCACTCAACTTCCAGAGTTAAACCCGTGTGTGGATTCAGCAGTCTGCAGACTCTTTCTCTGCAGAGTCCCAAAACAGGCGTTTTCAGCCCATTACCGGCATATGGAAGAAACAGCAGTAAGCACAGGGAAATATCTGCTTCTAAATCCAAAACGCAGCTATCTAACAGAACCGTTGTCAATGTGTGCACTCAACTTCCAGAGTTAAAGCCGTGTGTGGATTCAGCAGTCTGCAAACACTTTCTCTCCAGAGTCCCAAAACAGGCGTTTTCAGCCCTTTACCGGCATATGGAAGAAACAGCAGTAAGCACAGGGAAATATCTGCTTCTAAATCCAAAACGCAGCTATCTAACAAAACGGTTGTCAATGTGTGCACTCAAATTCCAGAGGTAAACCCGTGTGTGGATTCAGCAGTCTGCAAGCACTTTCTCTGCAGCGTCCCAAAACAGGCGTTTTCAGCCCATTACCGGCATAAGGAAGAAACAGCAGTAAGCACAGGGAAATATCTGCTTCTAAATCCAAAACGCAGCTATCTAAAAGAACGGTTGTCAATGTGTGCACTCAACTTCCAGAGTTAAACCGGTGTGTGGATTCAGCAGTCTGCAAACTCTTTCTCTGCAGAGTCCCAAAACAGGCGTTTTCAGCCCTTTACCGGCATATGGAAGAAAGAGCAGTAAGCACAGGGAAATATCTGCAACGCAGCTACCTAACAGAACGGTTGTCAATGTGTGCACTCAACTTCCAGAGTTAAACCCGTGTGTGGATTCAGCAGTCTGCAAACACTTTCTCTGCAGAGTCCCCAAAACAGGCGTTTTCAGCCCATTACCGGCATAAGGAAGAAACAGCAGTAAGCACAGAGAGAAATATCTGCTTCTAAATCCAAAACGCAGCTATCTAACAGAACGGTTGTCAATGTGTGCACTCATCTTCCAGAGTTAAACCCGTGTGTGGATTCAGCAGTCTGCAAACACTTTCTCTGCAGAGTCCCAAAACAGGCGTTTTCAGCCCATTACCGGCATATGGAAGAAACAGCAGTAAGCACAGGGAAATATCTGCTTCTAAATCCAAAACGCAGCTATCTAACAGAACGGTTGTCAATGTGTGCACTCAACTTCCAGAGTTAAACCCGTGTGTGTGGATTCAGCAGTCTGCAAACACTTTCTCTGCAGAGTCCCAAAACAGGCGTTTTCAGCCCATTACCGGCATAAGGAAGAAACAGCAGTAAGCACAGAGAAATATCTGCTTCTAAATCCAAAACGCAGCTATCTAACAGAACGGTTGTCAATGTGTGCACTCAACTTCCAGAGTTAAACCCGTGTGTGGATTCAGCAGTCTGCAAACACTTTCTCTGCAGAGTCCCAAAACAGGCGTTTTCAGCCCATTACCGGCATATGGAAGAAACAGCAGTAAGCACAGGGAAATATCTGCTTCTAAATCCAAAACGCAGGTATCTAACAGGACGGTTGTCAATGTGTGCACTCAACTTCCAGAGTTAAACCCGTGTGTGGATTCAGCAGTCTGCAAACACTTTCTCTGCAGAGTCCCAAAACAGGCGTTTTCAGCCCATTACCGGCATATGGAAGAAACAGCAGTAAGCACAGGGAAATATCTGCTTCTAAATCCAAAACGCAGCTATCTAACAGAACGTTTGGCAATGTGTGCACTCAACTTCCAGAGTTAAACCCGTGTGTGGATTCAGCAGTCTGCAAACACTTTCTCTGCAGAGTCCCAAAACAGGCGTTTTCAGCCCATTACCGGCATATGGAAGAAACAGCAGTAAGCACAGGGAAATATCTGCTTCTAAATCCAAAACGCAGCTATCTAACAGAACGGTTTGTCAATGTGTGCACTCAACTTCCAGAGTTAAACCCGTGTGTGGATTCAGCAGTCTGCAAACACTTTCTCTGCAGAGTCCCAAAACAGGCGTTTTCAGCCCGATACCGGCATATGGAAGAAACAGCAGTAAGCACAGGGAAATATCTGCTTCTAAATCCAAAACGCAGCTATCTAACAGAAACGGTTGTCAATGTGTGCACTCAACTTCCAGAGTTAAACCCGTGTGTGGATTCAGCATTCTGCAAACACTTTCTCTGCAGAGTCCCAAAACAGGCGTTTTCAGCCCATTACCAGCATATGGAAGAAACAGCAGTAAGCACAGGGAAATATCTGCTTCTAAATCCAAAACGCAGCTATCTAACAGAACGGTTGTCAATGTGTGCACTCAACTTCCAGAGTTAAACCCGTGTGTGGATTCAGCAGTCTGCAAACTCTTTCTCTGCAGAGTCCCAAAACAGGCGTTTTCAGCCCATTACCGGCATACGGAAGAAACAGCAGTAAGCACAGGGAAATATCTGCTTCTAAACCCAAAACGCAGCTATCTAACAGAACCGTTGTCAATGTGTGCACTCAACTTCCAGAGTTAAACCCGTGTGTGGATTCAGCAGTCTGTAAACACTTTCTCTGCAGAGTCCCAAAAAGAGGCGTTTTCAGCCCATTACCGGCATATGGAAGAAACAGCAGTAAGCACAGGGAAATATCTGCTTCTAAATCCAAAACGCAGCTATCTAACAGAACGGTTGTCAACGTGTGCACTCAAGTTCCTGAGTTAACCCGTGTGTGGATTCAGCAGTCTGCAAACACTTTCTCTGCAGAGTCCCAAAACAGGCGTTTTCAGCCCATTACCGGCATATGGAAGAAACAGCAGTAAGCACAGGGAAATATCTGCTTCTAAATCCAAAACGCAGCTATCTAACAGAACGGTTGTCAATGTGTGCACTCAACTTCCAGAGTTAAACCCGTGTGTGGATTCAGCATTCTGCAAACACTTTCTCTGCAGAGTCCCAAAACAGGCGTTTTCAGCCCATTACCAGCATATGGAAGAAACAGCAGTAAGCACAGGGAAATATCTGCTTCTAAATCCAAAACGCAGCTATCTAACAGAACGGTTGTCAATGTGTGCACTCAACTTCCAGAGTTAAACCCGTGTGTGGATTCAGCAGTCTGCAAACTCTTTCTCTGCAGAGTCCCAAAACAGGCGTTTTCAGCCCATTACCGGCATACGGAAGAAACAGCAGTAAGCACAGGGAAATATCTGCTTCTAAACCCAAAACGCAGCTATCTAACAGAACCGTTGTCAATGTGTGCACTCAACTTCCAGAGTTAAACCCGTGTGTGGATGCAGCAGTCTGCAAACACTTTCTCTGCAGAGTCCCAAAAGAGGCGTTTTCAGCCCATTACCGGCATATGGAAGAAACAGCAGTAAGCACAGGGAAATATCTGCTTCTAAATCCAAAACGCAGCTATCTAACAGAACGGTTGTCAACGTGTGCACTCAAGTTCCTGAGTTAAACCCGTGTGTGGATTCAGCAGTCTGCAAACACTTTCTCTGCGAGAGTCCCAAAACAGGCGTTTTCAGCCCATTACCGGCATATGGAAGAAACAGCAGTAAGCACAGGGAAATATCTGCTTCTAAATCCAAAACGCAGCTATCTAACAGAACGGTTGTCAACGGTGTGCACTCAAGTTCCTGAGTTTAACCCGTGTGTGGATTCAGCAGTCTGCAAACACTTTCTCTGCAGAGTCCCAAAACAGGCGTTTTCAGCCCATTACCGGCATATGGAAGAAACAGCAGTAAGCACAGGGAAATATCTGCTTCTAAATCCAAAACGCAGCTATCTAACAGAACGGTTGTCAATGTGTGCACTCAACTTCCAGAGTTAAACCCGTGTGTGGATTCAGCAGTCTGCAAACACTTTCTCTGCAGAGTCCCAAAACAGGCGTTTTCAGCCCATTACTGGCATAAGGAAGAAACAGCAGTAAGCACAGGGAAATATCTGCTTCTAAATCCAAAACGCAGCTATCTAACAGAACGGTTGTCAATGTGTGCACTCAACTTCCAAAGTTAAACCCGTGTGTGGATTCAGCAGTCTGCAAACACTTTCTCTGCAGAGTCCCAAAACAGGCGTTTTCAGCCCATTACCGGCATATGGAAGAAACAGCAGTAAGCACAGGGAAATATCTGCTTCTAAATCCAAAACGAAGCTATCTAACAGAACGGTTGTCAATGTGTGCACTCAACTTCCAGAGTTAAACCCGTGTGTGGATTCAGCAGTCTGCAGACTCTTTCTCTGCAGAGTCCCAAAACAGGCGTTTTCAGCCCATTACCGGCATATGGAAGAAACAGCAGTAAGCACAGGGAAATATCTGCTTCTAAATCCAAAACGCAGCTATCTAACAGAACCGTTGTCAATGTGTGCACTCAACTTCCAGAGTTAAAGCCGTGTGTGGATTCAGCAGTCGGCAAACACTTTCTCTGCAGAGTCCCAAAAGAGGCGTTTTCAGCCCATTACCGGCCTATGGAGGAAACAGCGGTAAGCACAGGGAAATATCTGCTTCTAATTCCAAAACGCAGCTACCTAACGGAACGGCTGTCAATGTGTGCACTCAACTTCCAGAGTTAAACCCGTGTGTGGATTCAGCAGTCTGCAAACACTTTCTCTCCAGAGTCCCAAAACAGGCGTTTTCAGCCCTTTACCGGCATATGGAAGAAACAGCAGTAAGCACAGGGAAATATCTGCTTCTAAATCCAAAACGCAGCTATCTAACAAAACGGTTGTCACTGTGTGCACTCAAATTCCAGAGGTAAACCCGTGTGTGGATTCAGCAGTCTGCAAGAACTTTCTCTGCAGCGTCCCAAAACAGGCGTTTTCAGCCCATTACCGGCATAAGGAAGAAACAGCAGTAAGCACAGGGAAATATCTGCTTCTAAATCCAAAACGCAGCTATCTAAAAGAACGGTTGTCAATGTGTGCACTCAACTTCCAGAGTTAAACCGGTGTGTGGATTCAGCAGTCTGCAAACTCTTTCTCTGCAGAGTCCCAAAACAGGCGTTTTCAGCCCTTTACCGGCATATGGAAGAAACAGCAGTAAGCACAGGGAAATATCTGCTTCTAAATCCAAAACGCAGCTACCTAACAGAACGGTTGTCAATGTGTGCACTCAACTTCCAGAGTTAAACCCGTGTGTGGATTCAGCAGTCTGCAAACACTTTCTCTGCAGAGTCCCAAAACAGGCGTTTTCAGCCCATTACCGGCATAAGGAAGAAACAGCAGTAAGCACAGAGAAATATCTGCTTCTAAATCCAAAACGCAGCTATCTAACAGAACGGTTGTCAATGTGTGCACTCATCTTCCAGAGTTAAACCCGTGTGTGGATTCAGCAGTCTGCAAACACTTTCTCTGCAGAGTCCCAAAACAGGCGTTTTCAGCCCATTACCGGCATATGGAAGAAACAGCAGTAAGCACAGGGAAATATCTGCTTCTAAATCCAAAACGCAGCTATCTAACAGAACGGTTGTCAATGTGTGCACTCAACTTCCAGAGTTAAACCCGTGTGTGGATTCAGCAGTCTGCAAACACTTTCTCTGCAGAGTCCCAAAACAGGCGTTTTCAGCCCATTACCGGCATAAGGAAGAAACAGCAGTAAGCACAGAGAAATATCTGCTTCTAAATCCAAAACGCAGCTATCTAACAGAACGGTTGTCAATGTGTGCACTCAACTTCCAGAGTTAAACCCGTGTGTGGATTCAGCAGTCTGCAAACACTTTCTCTGCAGAGTCCCAAAACAGGCGTTTTCAGCCCATTACCGGCATATGGAAGAAACAGCAGTAAGCACAGGGTAATATCTGCTTCTGAATCCAAAATGCAGCTATCTAACAGAACGGTTGTCAATGTGCGCACTCAACTTCCAGAGTTAAACCCGTGTGTGGATTCAGCAGTCTGCAAACACTTTCTCTGCAGAGCCACAAAACAGACGTTTTCAGCCCTTTACCGGCATATGGAAGAAACAGCAGTAAGCACAGGGAAATATGTGCTTCTAAATCCAAAACGCAGGTATCTAACAGAACGGTTGTCAATGTGTGCACTCAACTTCCAGAGTTAAACCCGTGTGTGGATTCAGCAGTCTGCAAACACTTTCTCTGCAGAGTCCCAAAACAGGCGTTTTCAGCCCGTTACCAGCATATTGAAGAAACAGCGGTAAGCACAGGGAAATATCTGCTTCTAAATCCAAAACGCAGCTATCTAACAGAACGGTTGTCAATGTGTGCACTCAACTTCCAGAGGTAAACCTGTGTGTGGATTCAAGAGTCTGCAAACACTTTCTCTGCAGAGTCCCAAAACAGGTATTTTCAGCCTATTACCGGCATATGGAAGAAACAGCAGTAAGCACAGGGAAATATCGGCTTATAAATCCAAAACGCAGCTATCTAACAGAACGGTTTTCAATGTGTGCACTCAACTTCCAGAGGTAAACCCGTGTGTGGATTCAGCAGTCTGCAAACACTTTCTCTGCATAGTCCCAAAACAGGCGTTTTCAGTCCATTACCGGCATATGGAAGAAAGGGCAGTAAGCACAGGGAAATATCTGCTTCTAAATCCAAAACGCAGCTATCTAACAGAACGGTTGTCAATGTGTGCACTCAACTTCCGGAATTAAACCCGTGTTTGGATTCAGCAGTCTGCAAACACTTTCTCTGCAGAGTCCCAAAACAGGCGTTTTCAGCCCATTACCGGCATATGGAAGAAACAGCAGTAAGCACAGGGAAATATCTGCTTCTAAATCCAAAACGCAGCTATCTAACAGAACGGTTGTCAATGTGTGCACTCAACTTCCAGTGTTAAACCCGTGTGTAGATTCAGCATTCTGCAAACACGTTCTCTGTAGAGTCCCAAAACAGGCGTTTTCAGCCCATTACCGGCATATGGAAGAAACAGCAGTAAGCACAGGGAAATATCTGCTTCTAAATCCAAAACGCAGCTACCTAACAGAACGGTTGTCAATGTGTGCACTCAACTTCCAGAGTTAAACCCGTGTGTGGATTCAGCAGTCTGCAAACACTTTCTCTGCAGAGTCCCAAAACAGGCGTTTTCAGCCCATTACCAGCATATGGAAGAAACAGCAGTAAGCACAGGGAAATATCTGCTTCTAAATCCAAAACACAGCTATCTAACAGAACGGTTGTCAATGTGTGCACTCAACTTCCAGAGTTAAACCCGTGTGTGGATTCAGCAGTCTGCAAACTCTTTCTCTGCAGAGTCCCAAAACAGGCGTTTTCAGCCCATTACCGGCATACGGAAGAAACAGCAGTAAGCACAGGGAAATATCTGCTTCTAAACCCAAAACGCAGCTATCTAACAGAACCGTTGTCAATGTGTGCACTCAACTTCCAGAGTTAAACCCGTGTGTGGATTCAGCAGTCTGCAAACACTTTCTCTGCAGAGTCCCAAAAGAGGCGTTTTCAGCCCATTACCGGCATATGGAAGAAACAGCAGTAAGCACAGGGAAATATCTGCTTCTAAATCCAAAACGCAGCTATCTAACAGAACGGTTGTCAACGTGTGCACTCAAGTTCCTGAGTTAACCCGTGTGTGGATTCAGCAGTCTGCAAACACTTT
The DNA here is from genome assembly GCF_030222135.1 of Aotus nancymaae. Taxonomy (NCBI): domain Eukaryota; kingdom Metazoa; phylum Chordata; class Mammalia; order Primates; family Aotidae; genus Aotus; species Aotus nancymaae. The sequence goes on from NW_026989398.1 coordinate 16,002, forward strand.
CTCTGCAGAGTCCCAAAACAGGCGTTTTCAGCCCATTACCGGCATATGGAAGAAACAGCAGTAAGCACAGGGAAATATCTGCTTCTAAATCCAAAACGCAGCTATCTAACAGAACGGTTGTCAATGTGTGCACTCAACTTCCAGAGTTAAACCCGTGTGTGGATTCAGCAGTCTGCAAACACTTTCTCTGCAGAGTCCCAAAACAGGCGTTTTCAGCCCATTACTGGCATAAGGAAGAAACAGCAGTAAGCACAGGGAAATATCTGCTTCTAAATCCAAAACGCAGCTATCTAACAGAACGGTTGTCAATGTGTGCACTCAACTTCCAAAGTTAAACCCGTGTGTGGATTCAGCAGTCTGCAAACACTTTCTCTGCAGAGTCCCAAAACAGGCGTTTTCAGCCCATTACCGGCATATGGAAGAAACAGCAGTAAGCACAGGGAAATATCTGCTTCTAAATCCAAAACGCAGCTATCTAACAGAACGTTTGTCAATGTTTGCACTCAACTTCCAGAGTTAAACCCGTGTGTGGATTCAGCAGTCTGCAAACACTTTCTCTGCAGAGTCCCAAAACAGGCGTTTTCAGCCCATTACCGGCATATGGAAGAAACAGCAGTAAGCACAGGGAAATATCTGCTTCTAAATCCAAAACGCAGTTATCTAACAGAACGGTTGTCAATGTGTGCACTCAACTTCCAGAGTTAAACCCGTGTGTGGATTCAGCAGTCTGCAAACACTTTCTCTGCAGAGTCCCAAAACAGGCGTTTTCAGCCCGTTACCGGCATATGGAAGAAACAGCAGTAAGCACAGGGAAATATCTGCTTCTAAATCCAAAACGCAGCTATCTAACAGAACGGTTGTCAATGTGTGCACTCAACTTCCAGAGTTAAACCCGTGTGTGGATTCAGCATTCTGCAAACACTTTCTCTGCAGAGTCCCAAAACAGGCGTTTTCAGCCCATTACCAGCATAAGGAAGAAACAGCAGTAAGCACAGGGAAATATCTGCTTCTAAATCCAAAACGCAGCTATCTAACAGAACGGTTGTCAATGTGTGCACTCAACTTCCAGAGTTAAACCCGTGTGTGGATTCAGCAGTCTGCAAACTCTTTCTCTGCAGAGTCCCAAAACAGGCGTTTTCAGCCCATTACCGGCATACGGAAGAAACAGCAGTAAGCACAGGGAAATATCTGCTTCTAAACCCAAAACGCAGCTATCTAACAGAACCGTTGTCAATGTGTGCACTCAACTTCCAGAGTTAAACCCGTGTGTGGATTCAGCAGTCTGCAAACACTTTCTCTGCAGAGTCCCAAAACAGGCGTTTTCAGCCCATTACCGGCATATGGAAGAAACGGCAGTAAGCACAGGGAAATATCTGCTTCTAAATCCAAAACGCAGCTATCTAACAGAACGGTTGTCAACGTGTGCACTCAAGTTCCTGAGTTAACCCGTGTGTGGATTCAGCAGTCTGCAAACACTTTCTCTGCAGAGTCCCAAAACAGGCGTTTTCAGCCCATTACCGGCATATGGAAGAAACAGCAGTAAGCACAGGGAAATATCTGCTTCTAAATCCAAAACGCAGCTATCTAACAGAACGGTTGTCAATGTGTGCACTCAACTTCCAGAGTTAAACCCGTGTGTGGATTCAGCAGTCTGCAGACTCTTTCTCTGCAGAGTCCCAAAACAGGCGTTTTCAGCCCATTACCGGCATATGGAAGAAACAGCAGTAAGCACAGGGAAATATCTGCTTCTAAATCCAAAACGCAGCTATCTAACAGAACCGTTGTCAATGTGTGCACTCAACTTCCAGAGTTAAAGCCGTGTGTGGATTCAGCAGTCGGCAAACACTTTCTCTGCAGAGTCCCAAAAGAGGCGTTTTCAGCCCATTACCGGCCTATGGAGGAAACAGCGGTAAGCACAGGGAAATATCTGCTTCTAATTCCAAAACGCAGCTACCTAACAGAACGGCTGTCAATGTGTGCACTCAACTTCCAGAGTTAAACCCGTGTGTGGATTCAGCAGTCTGCAAACACTTTCTCTCCAGAGTCCCAAAACAGGCGTTTTCAGCCCTTTACCGGCATATGGAAGAAACAGCAGTAAGCACAGGGAAATATCTGCTTCTAAATCCAAAACGCAGCTATCTAACAAAACGGTTGTCAATGTGTGCACTCAAATTCCAGAGGTAAACCCGTGTGTGGATTCAGCAGTCTGCAAGCACTTTCTCTGCAGCGTCCCAAAACAGGCGTTTTCAGCCCATTACCGGCATAAGGAAGAAACAGCAGTAAGCACAGGGAAATATCTGCTTCTAAATCCAAAACGCAGCTATCTAAAAGAACGGTTGTCAATGTGTGCACTCAACTTCCAGAGTTAAACCGGTGTGTGGATTCAGCAGTCTGCAAACTCTTTCTCTGCAGAGTCCCAAAACAGGCGTTTTCAGCCCTTTACCGGCATATGGAAGAAACAGCAGTAAGCACAGGGAAATATCTGCTTCTAAATCCAAAACGCAGCTACCTAACAGAACGGTTGTCAATGTGTGCACTCAACTTCCAGAGTTAAACCCGTGTGTGGATTCAGCAGTCTGCAAACACTTTCTCTGCATAGTCCCAAAACAGGCGTTTTCAGCCCATTACCGGCATAAGGAAGAAACAGCAGTAAGCACAGAGAAATATCTGCTTCTAAATCCAAAACGCAGCTATCTAACAGAACGGTTGTCAATGTGTGCACTCATCTTCCAGAGTTAAACCGGTGTGTGGATTCAGCAGTCTGCAAACACTTTCTCTGCAGAGTCCCAAAACAGGCGTTTTCAGCCCATTACCGGCATATGGAAGAAACAGCAGTAAGCACAGGGAAATATCTGCTTCTAAATCCAAAACGCACCTATCTAACAGAACGGTTGTCAATGTGTGCACTCAACTTCCAGAGTTAAACCCGTGTGTGGATTCAGCAGTCTGCAAACACTTTCTCTGCAGAGTCCCAAAACAGGCGTTTTCAGCCCATTACCGGCATAAGGAAGAAACAGCAGTAAGCACAGAGAAATATCTGCTTCTAAATCCAAAACGCAGCTATCTAACAGAACGGTTGTCAATGTGTGCACTCAACTTCCAGAGTTAAACCCGTGTGTGGATTCAGCAGTCTGCAAACACTTTCTCTGCAGAGTCCCAAAACAGGCGTTTTCAGCCCATTACCGGCATATGGAAGAAACAGCAGTAAGCACAGGGAAATATCTGCTTCTAAATCCAAAACGCAGCTATCTAACAGAACGGTTGTCAATGTGTGCACTCAGCTTCCAGAGTTAAACCCGTGTGTGGATTCAGCAGTCTGCAAACACTTTCTCTGCAGAGTCCCAAAACAGGCGTTTTCAGCCCATTACCGGCATAAGGAAGAAACAGCAGTAAGCACAGGGAAATATCTGCTTCTAAATCCAAAACGCAGCTATCTAACAGAACGGTTTTCAATGTGTGCACTCAACTTCCAGAGTTAAACCCGTGTGTGGATTCAGCAGTCTGCAAACACTTTCTCTGCAGAGTCCCAAAACAGGCGTTTTCAGCCCATTACCGGCATATGGAAGAAACAGCAGTAAGCACAGGGAAATATCTGCTTCTAAATCCAAAACGCAGCTATCTAACAGAACGGTTGTCAATGTGTGCACTCAACTTCCAGAGTTAAACCCGTGTGTGGATTCAGCAGTCTGCCTACTCTTTCTCTGCAGAGTCCCAAAACAGGCGTTTTCAGCCCATTACCGGCATATGGAAGAAACAGCGGTAAGCACAGGGAAATATCTGCTTATAATTCCAAAACGCAGCTACCTAACAGAACGGCTGTCAATGTGTGCACTCAACTTCCAGAGTTAAACCTGTGTGTGGATTCAGCAGTCTGCAAACACTTTCTCTCCAGAGTCCCAAAACAGGCGTTTTCAGCCCATTACCGCCATATGGAAGAAACAGCAGTAAGCACAGGGAAATATCTGCTTCTAAATCCAAAACGCAGCTATCTAACAAAACGGTTGTCAACGTGTGCACTCAAATTCCAGAGGTAAACCCGTGTGTGGATTCAGCAGTCTGCAAACACTTTCTCTGCAGCGTCCCAAAACAGGCGTTTTCAGCCCATTACCGGCATAAGGAAGAAACAGCAGTAAGCACAGGGAAATATCTGCTTCTAAATCCAAAACGCAGCTATCTAAAAGAACGGTTGTCAATGTGTGCACTCAACTTCCAGAGTTAAACCCATGTGTGGATTCAGCAGTCTGCAAACACTTTCTCTGCAGAGTCCCAAAACAGGCGTTTTCAGCCCTTTACCGGCATATGGAAGAAACAGCAGTAAGGACAGGGAAATATCTGCTTCTAAATCCAAAACGCAGCTGCCTAACAGAACGGTTGTCAATGTGTGCACTCAACTTCCAGAGTTAAACCCGTGTGTGGATTCAGCAGTCTGCAAACACTTTCTCTGCAGAGTCCCAAAACAGGCGTTTTCAGCCCATTACCGGCATATGGAAGAAACAGCAGTAAGCACAGGGAAATATCTGCTTCTAAATCCAAAACGCAGCTATCTAACAGAACGGTTGTCAATGTGTGCACTCAACTTCCAGAGTTAAACCCGTGTGTGGATTCAGCAGTCTGCAAACACTTTCTCTGCAGAGTCCCAAAACAGGCGTTTTCAGCCCATTACCGGCATAAGGAAGAAACAGCAGTAAGCACAGAGAAATATCTGCTTCTAAATCCAAAACGCAGCTATCTAACAGAACGGTTGTCAATGTGTGCACTCAACTTCCAGAGTTAAACCCGTGTGTGGATTTAGCAGTCTGGAAACACTTTCTCTGCAGAGTCCCAAAACAGGCGTTTTCAGCCCATTACCGGCATATGGAAGAAACAGCAGTAAGCACAGGGAAATATCTGCTTCTAAATCCAAAACGCAGGTATCTAACAGAACGGTTGTCAATGTGTGCACTCAACTTCCAGAGTTAAACCCGTGTGTGGATTCAGCAGTCTGCAAACACTTTCTCTGCAGAGTCCCAAAACAGGCGTTTTCAGCCCATTACCGGCATATGGAAGAAACAGCAGTAAGCACAGGGAAATATCTGCTTCTAAATCCAAAACGCAGCTTTCTAACAGGACGGTTGTCAATGTGTGCACTCAACTTCCAGAGTTAAACCCGTGTGTGGATTCAGCAGTCTGCAAACACTTTCTCTGCAGAGTCCCAAAACAGGCGTTTTCAGCCCATTACCGGCATATGGAAGAAACAGCAGTAAGCACAGGGAAATATCTGCTTCTAAATCCAAAACGCAGCTATCTAACAGAACGTTTGTCAATGTGTGCACTCAACTTCCAGAGTTAAACCCGTGTGTGGATTCAACAGTCTGCAAACACTTTGTCTGCAGAGTCCCAAAACAGGCGTTTTCAGCCCATTACCGGCATATGGAAGAAACAGCAGTAAGCACAGGGAAATATCTGCTTCTAAATCCAAAACGCAGCTATCTAACAGAACGGTTGTCAATGTGTGCACTCAACTTCCAGAGGTAAACCCGTGTGTGGATTCAGCAGTCTGCAAACACTTTCTCTGCAGAGTCCCAAAACAGGCGTTTTCAGCCCATTACCGGCATATGGAAGAAACAGCAGTAAGCACAGGGAAATATCTGCTTCTAAATCCAAAACGCAGCTTTCTAACAGGACGGTTGTCAATGTGTGCACTCAACTTCCAGAGTTAAACCCGTGTGTGGATTCAGCAGTCTGCAAACACTTTCTCTGCAGAGTCCCAAAACAGGCGTTTTCAGCCCATTACCGGCATATGGAAGAAACAGCAGTAAGCACAGGGAAATATCTGCTTCTAAATCCAAAACGCAGCTATCTAACAGAACGTTTGTCAATGTGTGCACTCAACTTCCAGAGTTAAACCCGTGTGTGGATTCAGCAGTCTGCAAACACTTTCTCTGCAGTGTCCCAAAACAGGCGTTTTCAGCCCATTACCGGCATATGGAAGAAACAGCAGTAAGCACAGGGAAATATCTGCTTCTGAATCCAAAATGCAGCTATCTAACAGAACGGTTGTCAATGTGCGCACTCAACTTCCAGAGTTAAACCCGTGTGTGGATTCAGCAGTCTGCAAACACTTTCTCTGCAGAGCCCCAAAACAGACGTTTTCAGCCCTTTACCGGCATATGGAAGAAACAGCAGTAAGCACAGGGAAATATGTGCTTCTAAATCCAAAACGCAGGTATCTAACAGAACGGTTGTCAATGTGTGCACTCAACTTCCAGAGTTAAACCCGTGTGTGGATTCAGCAGTCTGCAAACACTTTCTCTGCAGAGTCCCAAAACAGGCGTTTTCAGCCATTTACCAGCATATTGAAGAAACAGCGGTAAGCACAGGGAAATATCTGCTTCTAAATCCAAAACGCAGCTATCTAACAGAACGGTTGTCAATGTGTGCACTCAACTTCCAGAGGTAAACCTGTGTGTGGATTCAAGAGTCTGCAAACACTTTCTCTGCAGAGTCCCAAAACAGGTATTTTCAGCCCATTACCGGCATATGGAAGAAACAGCAGTAAGCACAGGAAATATCGGCTTATAAATCCAAAACGCAGCTATCTAACAGAACGGTTTTCAATGTGTGCACTCAACTTCCAGAGGTAAACCCGTGTGTGGATTCAGCAGTCTGCAAACACTTTCTCTGCAGAGTCCCAAAACAGGCGTTTTCAGCCCATTACCGGCATATGGAAGAAAGGGCAGTAAGCACAGGGAAATATCTGCTTCTAAATCCAAAACGCAGCTATCTAACAGAACGGTTGTCAATGTGTGCACTCAACTTCCGGAATTAAACCCGTGTTTGGATTCAGCAGTCTGCAAACACTTTCTCTGCAGAGTCCCAAAACAGGCGTTTTCAGCCCATTACCGGCATATGGAAGAAACAGCAGTAAGCACAGGGAAATATCTGCTTCTAAATCCAAAACGCAGCTATCTAACAGAACGGTTGTCAATGTGTGCACTCAACTTCCAGTGTTAAACCCGTGTGTAGATTCAGCATTCTGCAAACACGTTCTCTGCAGAGTCCCAAAACAGGCGTTTTCAGCCCATTACCGGCATATGGAAGAAACAGCAGTAAGCACAGGGAAATATCTGCTTCTAAATCCAAAACGCAGCTACCTAACAGAACGGTTGTCAATGTGTGCACTCAACTTCCAGAGTTCAACCCGTGTGTGGATTCAGCAGTCTGCAAACACTTTCTCTGCAGAGTACCAAAACAGGCGTTTTCAGCCCATTACCGGCATAAGGAAGAAACAGCAGTAAGCACAGGGAAATATCTGCTTCTAAATCCAAAACGCAGCTATCTAACAGAACGGTTGTCAATGTGTGCACTCAACTTCCAGAGTTAAACCGGTGTGTGGATTCAGCAGTCTGCAAACACTTTCTCTGCAGAGTCCCAAAACAGGCGTTTTCAGCCCGTTACCGGCATATGGAAGAAACAGCAGTAAGCACAGGGAAATATCTGCTTCTAAATTAAAAACGCAGCTATCTAACAGAACGGTTGTCAATGTGTGCACTCAACTTCCAGAGTTAAACCCGTGTGTGGATTCAGCAGTCTGCAAACACTTTCTCTGCAGAGTCCCAAAACAGGCGTTTTCAGCCCATTACCGGCATATGGAAGAAACAGCAGTAAGCACAGGGAAATATCTGCTTCTAAATCCAAAACGCAGCTATCTAACAGAACGGTTGTCAATGTGCGCACTCAACTTCCAGAGTTAAACCCGTGTGTGGATTCAGCAGTCTGCAAACTCTTTCTCTGCAGAGTCCCAAAACAGGCGTTTTCAGCCCATTACCGGCATATGGAAGAAACAGCAGTAAGCACAGGGAAATATCTGCTTCTAAATCCAAAACGCAGCTATCTAACAGAACCGTTGTCTATGTGTGCACTCAACTTCCAGAGTTAAACCCGTGTGTGGATTCAGCAGTGTGCAAACTCTTTCTCTGCAGAGTCCCAAAACAGGCGTTTTCAGCCCATTACCGGCATATGGAAGAAACAGCAGTAAGCACAGGGAAATATCTGCTTCTAAATCCAAAACGCAGCTATCTAACAGAACCGTTGTCAATGTGTGCACTCAACTTCCAGAGTTAAAGCCGTGTGTGGATTCAGCAGTCTGCAAACACTTTCTCTGCAGAGTCCCAAAACAGGCGTTTTCAGTCCATTACCGGCATATGGAAGAAACAGCAGTAAGCACAGGGAAATATCTGCTTCTAAATCCAATATGCAGCTACCTAACAGAACGGTTGTCAATGTGTGCACTCAACTTCCAGAGTTAAACCCGTGTGTGGATTCAGCAGTCTGCAAACACTTTCTCTGCAGAGTCCCAAAACAGGCGTTTTCAGCCCATTACCGGCATACGGAAGAAACAGCAGTAAGCACAGGGAAATATCTGCTTCTAAATCCAAAACGCAGCTATCTAACAGAACCGTTGTCAATGTGTGCACTCAAATTCCAGAGGTAAACCCGTGTGTGGATTCAGCAGTCTGCAAACACTTTCTCTGCAGAGTCCCAAAACTGGCGTTTTCAGCCCATTACCGCCTTATGGAAGAAACAGCAGTAAGCACAGGGAAATATCTGCTTCTAAATCCAAAACGCAGCTATCGAAAAGAACGGTTGTCAATGTGTGCACTCAACTTCCAGAGTTAAACCCGTGTGTGGATTCAGCAGTCTGCAAACTCTTTCTCTGCAGAGTCCCAAAACAGGCGTTTTCAGCCCATTACCGGCATATGGAAGAAACAGCAGTAAGCACAGGGAAATATCTGCTTCTAAATCCAAAACGCAGCTATCTAACAGAACCGTTGTCAATGTGTGCACTCAACTTCCAGAGTTAAACCCGTGTGTGGATTCAGCAGTCTGCAAACTCTTTCTCTGCAGAGTCCCAAAACAGGCGTTTTCAGCCCATTACCGGCATACGGAAGAAACAGCAGTAAGCACAGGGAAATATCTGCTTCTAAACCCAAAACGCAGCTATCTAACAGAACCGTTGTCAATGTGTGCACTCAACTTCCAGAGTTAAAGCCGTGTGTGGATTCAGCAGTCTGCAAACACTTTCTCTGCAGAGTCCCAAAAGAGGCGTTTTCAGCCCATTACCGGCATATGGAAGAAACAGCAGTAAGCACAGGGAAATATCTGCTTCTAAATCCAAAACGCAGCTATCTAACAGAACGGTTGTCAACGTGTGCACTCAAGTTCCTGAGTTAACCCGTGTGTGGATTCAGCAGTCTGCAAACACTTTCTCTGCAGAGTCCCAAAACAGGCGTTTTCAGCCCATTACCGGCATATGGAAGAAACAGCAGTAAGCACAGGGAAATATCTGCTTCTAAATCCAAAACGCAGCTATCTAACAGAACGGTTGTCAATGTGTGCACTCAGCTTCCAGAGTTAAACCCGTGTGTGGATTCAGCAGTCTGCAAACACTTTCTCTGCAGAGTCCAAAACAGGCGTTTTCAGCCCATTACCGGCATAAGGAAGAAACAGCAGTAAGCACAGGGAAATATCTGCTTCTAAATCCAAAACGCAGCTATCTAACAGAACGGTTGTCAATGTGTGCACTCAACTTCCAGAGTTAAACCCGTGTGTGGATTCAGCAGTCTGCAAACACTTTCTCTGCAGAGTCCCAAAACAGGCGTTTTCAGCCCATTACCGGCATATGGAAGAAACAGCAGTAAGCACAGGGAAATATCTGCTTCTAAATCCAAAACGCAGCTATCTAACAGAACCGTTGTCAATGTGTGCACTCAACTTCCAGAGTTAAACCCGTGTGTGGATTCAGCAGTCTGCAAACTCTTTCTCTGCAGAGTCCCAAAACAGGCGTTTTTCAGCCCATTACCGGCATACGGAAGAAACAGCAGTAAGCACAGGGAAATATCTGCTTCTAAACCCAAAACGCAGCTATCTAACAGAACCGTTGTCAATGTGTGCACTCAACTTCCAGAGTTAAAGCCGTGTGTGGATTCAGCAGTCTGCAAACACTTTCTCTGCAGAGTCCCAAAAGAGGCGTTTTCAGCCCATTACCGGCATATGGAAGAAACAGCAGTAAGCACAGGGAAATATCTGCTTCTAAATCCAAAACGCAGCTATCTAACAGAACGGTGGTCAACGTGTGCACTCAAGTTCCTGAGTTAACCCGTGTGTGGATTCAGCAGTCTGCAAACACTTTCTCTGCAGAGTCCCAAAACAGGCGTTTTCAGCCCATTACCGGCATATGGAAGAAACAGCAGTAAGCACAGGGAAATATCTGCTTCTAAATCCAAAACGCAGCTATCTAACAGAACGGTTTGTCAATGTGTGCACTCAGCTTCCAGAGTTAAACCCGTGTGTGGATTCAGCAGTCTGCAAACACTTTCTCTGCAGAGTCCCAAAACAGCCGTTTTCAGCCCATTACCGGCATAAGGAAGAAACAGCAGTAAGCACAGGGAAATATCTGCTTCTAAATCCAAAACGCAGCTATCTAACAGAACGGTTGTCAATGTGTGCACTCAACTTCCAGAGTTAAACCCGTGTGTGGATTCAGCAGTCTGCAAACACTTTCTCTGCAGAGTCCCAAAACAGGCGTTTTCAGCCCATTACCGGCATATGGAAGAAACAGCAGTAAGCACAGGGAAATATCTGCTTCTAAATCCAAAACGCAGCTATCTAACAGAACGGTTGTCAATGTGTGCACTCAACTTCCAGAGTTAAACCCGTGTGTGGATTCAGCAGTCTGCAGACTCTTTCTCTGCAGAGTCCCAAAACAGGCGTTTTCAGCCCATTACCGGCATATGGAAGAAACAGCAGTAAGCACAGGGAAATATCTGCTTCTAAATCCAAAACGCAGCTATCTAACAGAACCGTTGTCAATGTGTGCACTCAACTTCCAGAGTTAAAGCCGTGTGTGGATTCTGCAGTCGGCAAACACTTTCTCTGCAGAGTCCCAAAACAGGCGTTTTCAGCCCATTACCGGCATATGGAAGAAACAGCAGTAAGCACAGGGAAATATATGCTTCTAAATCCAAAACGCAGCTATCTAACAGAACGGTTGTCAATGTGTGCACTCAACTTCCAGAGTTAAAACCGTGTGTGGATTCAGCAGTCTGCAAACACTTTCTCTGCAGAGTCCCAAAACAGGCGTTTTCAGCCCATTACCGGCATAAGGAAGAAACAGCAGTAAGCACAGAGAAATATCTGCTTCTAAATCCAAAACGCAGCTATCTAACAGAACGGTTGTCAATGTGTGCACTCAACTTCCAGAGTTAAACCCGTGTGTGGATTTAGCAGTCTGGAAACACTTTCTCTGCAGAGTCCCAAAACAGGCGTTTTCAGCCCATTACCGGCATATGGAAGAAAGGGCAGTAAGCACAGGGAAATATCTGCTTCTAAATCCAAAACGCAGCTATCTAACAGAACGGTTGTCAATGTGTGCACTCAACTTCCGGAATTAAACCCGTGTTTGGATTCAGCAGTCTGCAAACACTTTCTCTGCAGAGTCCCAAAACAGGCGTTTTCAGCCCATTACCTGCATATGGAAGAAACAGCAGTAAGCACAGGGAAATATCTGCTTCTAAATCCAAAACGCAGCTATCTAACAGAACGGTTGTCAATGTGTGCACTCAACTTCCAGTGTTAAACCCGTGTGTAGATTCAGCATTCTGCAAACACGTTCTCTGCAGAGTCCCAAAACAGGCGTTTTCAGCCCATTACCGGCATATGGAAGAAACAGCAGTAAGCACAGGGAAATATCTGCTTCTAAATCCAAAACGCAGCTACCTAACAGAACGGTTGTCAATGTGTGCACTCAACTTCCAGAGTTCAACCCGTGTGTGGATTCAGCAGTCTGCAAACACTTTCTCTGCAGAGTCCCAAAACAGGCGTTTTCAGCCCATTACCGGCATATGGAAGAAACAGCAGTAAGCACAGGGAAATATCTGCTTCTAAATCCAAAACCCAGCTATCTAACAGGACGGTTGTCAATGTGTGCACTCAACTTCCAGAGTTAAACCCGTGTGTGGATTCAGCAGTCTGCAAACACTTTCTCTGCAGAGTACCAAAACAGGCGTTTTCAGCCCATTACCGGCATAAGGAAGAAACAGCAGTAAGCACAGGGAAATATCTGCTTCTAAATCCAAAACGCAGCTATCTAACAGAACGGTTGTCAATGTGTGCACTCAACTTCCAGAGTTAAACCGGTGTGTGGATTCAGCAGTCTGCAAACACTTTCTCTGCAGAGTCCCAAAACAGGCGTTTTCAGCCCGTTACCGGCATATGGAAGAAACAGCAGTAAGCACAGGGAAATATCTGCTTCTAAATTAAAAACGCAGCTATCTAACAGAACGGTTGTCAATGTGTGCACTCAACTTCCAGAGTTAAACCCGTGTGTGGATTCAGCAGTCTGCAAACACTTTCTCTGCAGAGTCCCAAAACAGGCGTTTTCAGCCCATTACCGGCATATGGAAGAAACAGCAGTAAGCACAGGGAAATATCTGCTTCTAAATCCAAAACGCAGCTATCTAACAGAACGGTTGTCAATGTGCGCACTCAACTTCCAGAGTTAAACCCGTGTGTGGATTCAGCAGTCTGCAAACTCTTTCTCTGCAGAGTCCCAAAACAGGCGTTTTCAGCCCATTACCGGCATATGGAAGAAACAGCAGTAAGCACAGGGAAATATCTGCTTCTAAATCCAAAACGCAGCTATCTAACAGAACCGTTGTCAATGTGTGCACTCAACTTCCAGAGTTAAACCCGTGTGTGGATTCAGCAATGTGCAAACTCTTTCTCTGCAGAGTCCCAAAACAGGCGTTTTCAGCCCATTACCGGCATATGGAAGAAACAGCAGTAAGCACAGGGAAATATCTGCTTCTAAATCCAAAACGCAGCTATCTAACAGAACCGTTGTCAATGTGTGCACTCAACTTCCAGAGTTAAAGCCGTGTGTGGATTCAGCAGTCTGCAAACACTTTCTCTGCAGAGTCCCAAAACAGGCGTTTTCAGTCCATTACCGGCATATGGAAGAAACAGCAGTAAACACAGGGAAATATCTGCTTCTAAATCCAAAATGCAGCTACCTAACAGAACGGTTGTCAATGTGTGCACTCAACTTCCACAGTTAAACCCGTGTGTGGATTCAGCAGTCTGCAAACACTTTCTCTGCAGAGTCCCAAAACAGGCGTTTTCAGCCCATTACCGGCATACGGAAGAAACAGCAGTAAGCACAGGGAAATATCTGCTTCTAAATCCAAAACGCAGCTATCTAACAGAACGGTTGTCAATGTGTGCACTCAAATTCCAGAGGTAAACCCGTGTGTGGATTCAGCAGTCTGCAAACACTTTCTCTGCAGAGTCCCAAAACTGGCGTTTTCAGCCCATTACCGCCTTATGGAAGAAACAGCAGTAAGCACAGGGAAATATCTGCTTCTAAATCCAAAACGCAGCTATCGAAAAGAACGGTTGTCAATGTGTGCACTCAACTTCCAGAGTTAAACCCGTGTGTGGATTCAGCAGTCTGCAAACTCTTTCTCTGCAGAGTCCCAAAACAGGCGTTTTCAGCCCATTACCGGCATATGGAAGAAACAGCAGTAAGCACAGGGAAATATCTGCTTCTAAATCCAAAACGCAGCTATCTAACAGAACCGTTGTCAATGTGTGCACTCAACTTCCAGAGTTAAACCCGTGTGTGGATTCAGCAGTCTGCAAACTCTTTCTCTGCAGAGTCCCCAAACAGGCGTTTTCAGCCCATTACCGGCATATGGAAGAAACAGCAGTAAGCACAGGGAAATATCTGCTTCTAAATCCAAAACGAAGCTATCTAACAGAACCGTTGTCAATGTGTGCACTCAACTTCCAGAGTTAAAGCCGTGTGTGGATTCAGCAGTCTGCAAACACTTTCTCTGCAGAGTCCCAAAACAGGTGTTTTCAGCCCATTACCGGCATATGGAAGAAACAGCAGTAAGCACAGGGAAATATCTGCTTCTAAATCCAAAATGCAGCTACCTAACAGAACGGTTGTCAATGTGTGCACTCAACTTCCAGAGTTAAACCCGTGTGTGGATTCAGCAGTCTGCAAACACTTTCTCTGCAGAGTCCCAAAACAGGCGTTTTCAGCCCATTACCGGCATATGGAAGAAACAGCAGTAAGCACAGGGAAATATCTGCTTCCAAATCCAAAACGCAGCTATCTAACAGAGCGGTTGTCAATGTGTGCACTCAAATTCCAGAGGTAAACCCGTGTGTGGATTCAGCCGTCTGCAAACACTTTCTCTGCAGAGTCCCAAAACAGGCGTTTTCAGCCCATTACCGCCATATGGAAGAAACAGCAGTAAGCACAGGGAAATATCTGCTTCTAAATCCAAAACGCAGCTATCTAAAAGAACGGTTGTCAATGTGTGCACTCAACTTCCAGAGTTAAACCGGTGTGTGGATTCAGCAGTCTGCAAACTCTTTCTCTGCAGAGTCCCAAAACAGGCGTTTTCAGCCCATTACCGGCATATGGAAGAAACAGCACTAAGCACAGGGAAATATCTGCTTCTAAATCCAAAACGCAGCTACCTAACAGAACGGTTGTCAATGTGTGCACTCAACTTCCAGAGTTAAACCCGTGTGTGGATTCAGCAGTCTGCAAACACTTTCTCTGCAGAGTCCCAAAACAGGCGATTCAACCCCTTTACCGGCATATGGAAGAAACAGCAGTAAGCACAGGGAAATATCTGCTTCTAAATCCAAAACACAGCTACCTAACAGAACAGTTGTCAAGGTGTGCACTCAACTTCCAGAGGTAAACCCGTGTGTGGATTCAGCAGTCTGCAAACACTTTCTCTGCAGCGTCCCAAAACAGGCGTTTTCAGCCCATTACCGGCATAAGGAAGAAACAGCAGTAAGCACAGGGAAATATCTGCTTCTAAATCCAAAACGCAGCTATCTAAAAGAACGGTTGTCAATGTGTGCACTCAACTTCCAGAGTTAAACCCGTGTGTCGATTCAGCAGTCTGCAAACACTTTCTCTGCAGAGTCCCAAAACAGGCGTTTTCAGCCCATTACCAGCATATGGAAGAAACAGCAGTAAGCACAGGGAAATATCTGCTTCTAAATCCAAAACGCAGCTATCTAACAGAACGGTTGTCAATGTGTGCACTCAACTTCCAGAGTTAAACCCGTGTGTGGATTCAGCAGTCTGCAAACACTTTCTCTGCAGAGTCCCAAAACAGGCGTTTTCAGCCCATTACCGGCATAAGGAAGAAACAGCAGTAAGCACAGAGAAATATCTGCTTCTAAATCCAAAACGCAGCTATCTAACAGAACGGTTGTCAATGTGTGCACTCAACTTCCAGAGTTAAACCCGTGTGTGGATTTAGCAGTCTGGAAACACTTTCGCTGCAGAGTCCCAAAACAGGCGTTTTCAGCCCATTACCGGCATATGGAAGAAACAGCAGTAAGCACAGGGAAATATCTGCTTCTAAATCCAAAACGCAGGTATCTAACAGAACGGTTGTCAATGTGTGCACTCAACTTCCAGAGTTAAACCCGTGTGTGGATTCAGCAGTCTGCAAACACTTTCTCTGCAGAGTCCCAAAACAGGCGTTTTCAGCCCATTACCGGCATATGGAAGAAACAGCAGTAAGCACAGGGAAATATCTGCTTCTAAATCCAAAACGCAGCTTTCTAACAGGACGGTTGTCAATGTGTGCACTCAACTTCCAGAGTTAAACCCGTGTGTGGATTCAGCAGTCTGCAAACACTTTCTCTGCAGAGTCCCAAAACAGGCGTTTTCAGCCCATTACCCTCATATGGAAGAAACAGCAGTAAGCACAGGGAAATATCTGCTTCTAAATCCAAAACGCAGCTATCTAATAGAACGTTTGTCAATGTGTGCACTCAACTTCCAGAGTTAAACCCGTGTGTGGATTCAACAGTCTGCAAACACTTTGTCTGCAGAGTCCCAAAACAGGCGTTTTCAGCCCATTACCGGCATATGGAAGAAACAGCAGTAAGCACAGGGAAATATCTGCTTCTAAATCCAAAACGCAGCTATCTAACAGAACGGTTGTCAATGTGTGCACTCAACTTCCAGAGGTAAACCCGTGTGTGGATTCAGCAGTCTGCAAACACTTTCTCTGCAGAGTCCCAAAACAGGCGTTTTCAGCCCATTACCGGCATATGGAAGAAACAGCAGTAAGCACAGGGAAATATCTGCTTCTAAATCCAAAACGCAGCTTTCTAACAGGACGGTTGTCAATGTGTGCACTAAACTTCCAGAGTTAAACCCGTGTGTGGATTCAGCAGTCTGCAAACACTTTCTCTGCAGAGTCCCAAAACAGGCGTTTTCAGCCCATTACCGGCATATGGAAGAAACAGCAGTAAGCACAGGGAAATATCTGCTTCTAAATCCAAAACGCAGCTATCTAACAGAACGTTTGTCAATGTGTGCACTCAACTTCCAGAGTTAAACCCGTGTGTGGATTCAGCAGTCTGCAAACACTTTCTCTGCAGAGTCCCAAAACAGGCGTTTTCAGCCCATTACCGGCATATGGAAGAAACAGCAGTAAGCACAGGGTAATATCTGCTTCTGAATCCAAAATGCAGCTATCTAACAGAACGGTTGTCAATGTGCGCACTCAACTTCCAGAGTTAAACCCGTGTGTGGATTCAGCAGTCTGCAAACACTTTCTCTGCAGAGCCCCAAAACAGACGTTTTCAGCCCTTTACCGGCATATGGAAGAAACAGCAGTAAGCACAGGGAAATATGTGCTTCTAAATCCAAAACGCAGGTATCTAACAGAACGGTTGTCAATGTGTGCACTCAACTTCCAGAGTTAAACCCGTGTGTGGATTCAGCAGTCTGCAAACACTTTCTCTGCAGAGTCCCAAAACAGGCGTTTTCAGCCCATTACCGGCATATGGAAGAAACAGCAGTAAGCACAGGGAAATATCTGCTTCTAAATCCAAAACGCAGCTATCTAACAGGACGGTTGTCAATGTGTGCACTCAACTTCCAGAGTTAAACCCGTGTGTGGATTCAGCAGTCTGCAAACACTTTCTCTGCAGAGTACCATAACAGGCGTTTTCAGCCCATTACCGGCATAAGGAAGAAACAGCAGTAAGCACAGGGAAATATCTGCTTCTAAATCCAAAACGCAGCTATCTAACAGAACGGTTGTCAATGTGTGCACTCAACTTCCAGAGTTAAACCGGTGTGTGGATTCAGCAGTCTGCAAACACTTTCTCTGCAGAGTCCCAAAACAGGCCTTTTCAGCCCGTTACCGGCATATGGAAGAAACAGCAGTAAGCACAGGGAAATATCTGCTTCTAAATTAAAAACGCAGCTATCTAACAGAACGGTTGTCAATGTGTGCACTCAACTTCCAGAGTTAAACCCGTGTGTGGATTCAGCAGTCTGCAAACACTTTCTCTGCAGAGTCCCAAAACAGGCGTTTTCAGCCCATTACCGGCATATGGAAGAAACAGCAGTAAGCACAGGGAAATATCTGCTTCTAAATCCAAAACGCAGCTATCTAACAGAACGGTTGTCAATGTGCGCACTCAACTTCCAGAGTTAAACCCGTGTGTGGATTCAGCAGTCTGCAAACTCTTTCTCTGCAGAGTCCCAAAACAGGCGTTTTCAGCCCATTACCGGCATATGGAAGAAACAGCAGTAAGCACAGGGAAATATCTGCTTCTAAATCCAAAACGCAGCTATCTAACAGAACCGTTGTCAATGTGTGCACTCAACTTCCAGAGTTAAACCCGTGTGTGGATTCAGCAGTGTGCAAACTCTTTCTCTGCAGAGTCCCAAAACAGGCGTTTTCAGCCCATTACCGGCATATGGAAGAAACAGCAGTAAGCACAGGGAAATATCTGCTTCTAAATCCAAAACGCAGCTATCTAACAGAACCGTTGTCAATGTGTGCACTCAACTTCCAGAGTTAAAGCCGTGTGTGGATTCAGCAGTCTGCAAACACTTTCTCTGCAGAGTCCCAAAACAGGCGTTTTCAGCCCATTACCGGCATATGGAAGAAACAGCAGTAAGCACAGGGAAATATCTGCTTCTAAATCCAAAATGCAGCTACCTAACAGAACGGTTGTCAATGTGTGCACTCAACTTCCAGAGTTAAACCCGTGTGTGGATTCAGCAGTCTGCAAACACTTTCTCTGCAGAGTCCCAAAACAGGCGTTTTCAGCCCATTAACGGCATACGGAAGAAACAGCAGTAAGCACAGGGAAATATCTGCTTCTAAATCCAAAACGCAGCTATCTAACAGAACGGTTGTCAACGTGTGCACTCAACTTCCTGAGTTAAACCCGTGGGTGTATTCAGCAGTCTGCAAACACTTTCTCTGCAGAGTCCCAAAACAGGCGTTTTCAGCCCATTACCGGCATATGGAAGAAACAGCAGTAAGCACAGGGAAATATCTGCTTCTAAATCCAAAACGCAGCTATCGAAAAGAACGGTTGTCAATGTGTGCACTCAACTTCCAGAGTTAAACCCGTGTGTGGATTCAGCAGTCTGCAAACTCTTTCTCTGCAGAGTCCCAAAACAGGCGTTTTCAGCCCATTACCGGCATATGGAAGAAACAGCAGTAAGCACAGGGAAATATCTGCTTCTAAATCCAAAACGCAGCTATCTAACAGAACCGTTGTCAATGTGTGCACTCAACTTCCAGAGTTAAACCCGTGTGTGGATTCAGCAGTCTGAAAACTCTTTCTCTGCAGAGTCCCAAAACAGGCGTTTTCAGCCCATTACCGGCATATGGAAGAAACAGCAGTAAGCACAGGGAAATATCTGCTTCTAAATCCAAAACGAAGCTATCTAACAGAACCGTTGTCAATGTGTGCACTCAACTTCCACAGTTAAAGCCGTGTGTGGATTCAGCAGTCTGCAAACACTTTCTCTGCAGAGTCCCAAAACAGGTGTTTTCAGCCCATTACCGGCATATGGAAGAAACAGCAGTAAGCACAGGGAAATATCTGCTTCTAAATCCAAAATGCAGCTACCTAACAGAACGGTTGTCAATGTGTGCACTCAACTTCCAGAGTTAAACCCGTGTGTGGATTCAGCAGTCTGCAAACACTTTCTCTGCAGAGTCCCAAAACAGGCGTTTTCAGCCCATTACCGGCATATGGAAGAAACAGCAGTAAGCACAGGGAAATATCTGCTTCCAAATCCAAAACGCAGCTATCTAACAGAGCGGTTGTCAATGTGTGCACTCAAATTCCAGAGGTAAACCCGTGTGTGGATTCAGCCGTCTGCAAACACTTTCTCTGCAGAGTCCCAAAACAGGCGTTTTCAGCCCATTACCGCCATATGGAAGAAACAGCAGTAAGCACAGGGAAATATCTGCTTCTAAATCCAAAACGCAGCTATCTAAAAGAACGGTTGTCAATGTGTGCACTCAACTTCCAGAGTTAAACCGGTGTGTGGATTCAGCAGTCTGCAAACTCTTTCTCTGCAGAGTCCCAAAACAGGCGTTTTCAGCCCATTACCGGCATATGGAAGAAACAGCACTAAGCACAGGGAAATATCTGCTTCTAAATCCAAAACGCAGCTACCTAACAGAACGGTTGTCAATGTGTGCACTCAACTTCCAGAGTTAAACCCGTGTGTGGATTCAGCAGTCTGCAAACAATTTCTCTGCAGAGTCCCAAAACAGGCGATTCAACCCCTTTACCGGCATATGGAAGAAACAGCAGTAAGCACAGGGAAATATCTGCTTCTAAATCCAAAGCACAGCTACCTAACAGAACAGTTGTCATGGTGTGCACTCAACTTCCAGAGTTAAACCCGTGTGTGGATTCAGCAGTCTGCAAACACTTTCTCTGCAGAGTCCCAAAACAGGCGTTTTCAGCCCATTACCGGCATAAGGAAGAAACAGCAGAAAGCACAGGGAAATATCTGCTTCTAAATCCAAAACGCAGCTATCTAACAGAACGGTTGTCAATGTGTGCACTCAACTTCCAGAGTTAAAGCCGTGTGTGGATTCAGCAGTCTGCAAACACTTTCTCTGCAGAGTCCCAAAACAGGCGTTTTCAGCCCATTACCGGCATATGGAAGAAACAGCAGTAAGCACAGGGAAATATCTGCTTCTAAATCCAAAAGGCAGCTACCTAAGAGAACGGTTGTCAATGGGTGCACTCAGCTTCCAGATTTAAAACCGTGTGTGGATTCAGCAGTCTGCAAACACTTTCTCTGCAGAGTCCCAAAACAGGCGTTTTCAGCCCGTTACCGGCATATGGAAGAAACAGCAGTAAGCACAGGGAAATATCTGCTTCTAAATCCAAAACGCAGCTATCTAACAGAACGGTTGTCAATGTCTGCACTCAACTTCCAGAGTTAAACCCGTGTGTGGATTCAGCAGTCTGCAAACACTTTCTCTGCAGAGTCCCAAAACAGGCGTTTTCAGCCCATTACCGGCATATGGAAGAAATAGCATTAAGCACAGGGAAATATCTGCTTCTAAATCCAAAACGCAGCTATCTAACAGAACGGTTGTCAATGTGTGCACTGAACTTCCAGAGTTAAACCCGTGTGTGGATTCAGCAGTCTGCAAACTCTTTCTCTGCAGAGTCCCAAAACAGGCGTTTTCAGCCCATTACCGGCATATGGAAGAAACAGCAGTAAGCACAGGGAAATATCTGCTTCTAAATCCAAAACGCAGCTATCTAACAGAACGGTTGTCAATGTGTGCACTCAACTTCCAGAGTTAAAGCCGTGTGTGGATTCAGCAGTCTGCAAACACTTTCTCTGCAGAGTCCCAAAACAGGCGTTTTCAGCCCATTACCGGCATATGGAAGAAACAGCAGTAAGCACAGGGAAATATCTGCTTCTAAATCCAAAACGCAGCTATCTAACAGAACGGTTGTCAATGTGTGCACTCAACTTCCAGAGTTAAACCCGTGTGTGGATTCAGCAGTCTGCAAACACTTTCTCTGCAGAGTCCCAAAACAGGCGTTTTCAGCCCATTACCGGCATATGGAAGAAACAGCAGTAAGCACAGGGAAATATCTGCTTCTAAATCCAAAACGCAGCTATCTAACAGAACGGTTGTCAATGTGTGCACTCAACTTCCAGAGTTAAACCCGTGTGTGGATTCAGCAGTCTGCAAACTCTTTCTCTGCAGCGTCCCAAAACAGGCGTTTTCAGCCCATTACCGGCATATGGAAGAAACAGCAGTAAGCACAGGGAAATATCTGCTTCTAAATCCAAAACGCAGCTATCTAACAGAACCGTTGTCAATGTGTGCACTCAACTTCCAGAGTTAAACCCGTGTGTGGATTCAGCAGTCTGCAAACTCTTTCTCTGCAGAGTCCCCAAACAGGCGTTTTCAGCCCATTACCGGCATAAGGAAGAAACAGCAGTAAGCACAGGGAAATATCTGCTTCTAAATCCAAAACGCAGCTATCTAACAGAACCGTTGTCAATGTGTGCACTCAACTTCCAGAGTTAAAGCCGTGTGTGGATTCAGCAGTCGGCAAACACTTTCTCTGCAGAGTCCCAAAAGAGGCGTTTTCAGCCAATTACCGGCATATGGAAGAAACAGCAGTAAGCACAGGGAAATATCTGCTTCTAAATCCAAAACGCAGCTACCTAACAGAACGGCTGTCAATGTGTGCACTCAACTTGCAGAGTTAAACCCGTGTGTGGATTCAGCAGTCTGCAAACACTTTCTCTGCAGAGTCCCAAAGCAGGCGTTTTCAGCCCATTACCGGCATATGGAAGAAACAGCAGTAAGCACAGGGAAATATCTGCTTCTAAATCCAAAACGCAGCTTTCTAACAGGACGGTTGTCAATGTGTGCACTCAACTTCCAGAGTTAAACCCGTGTGTGGATTCAGCAGTCTGCAAACACTTTCTCTGCAGAGTCCCAAAACAGGCGTTTTCAGCCCATTACCGGCATATGGAAGAAACAGCAGTAAGCACAGGGAAATATCTGCTTCTAAATCCAAAACGCAGCTATCTAACAGAACGTTTGTCAATGTGTGCACTCAACTTCCAGAGTTAAACCCGTGTGTGGATTCAGCAGTCTGCAAACACTTTCTCTGCAGAGTCCCAAAACAGGCGTTTTCAGCCCATTACCGGCATATGGAAGAAACAGCAGTAAGCACAGGGTAATATCTGCTTCTGAATCCAAAATGCAGCTATCTAACAGAACGGTTGTCAATGTGCGCACTCAACTTCCAGAGTTAAACCCGTGTGTGGATTCAGCAGTCTGCAAACACTTTCTCTGCAGAGCCCCAAAACAGACGTTTTCAGCCCTTTACCGGCATATGGAAGAAACAGCAGTAAGCACAGGGAAATATGTGCTTCTAAATCCAAAACGCAGGTATCTAACAGAACGGTTGTCAATGTGTGCACTCAACTTCCAGAGTTAAACCCGTGTGTGGATTCAGCAGTCTGCAAACACTTTCTCTGCAGAGTCCCAAAACAGGCGTTTTCAGCCCATTACCAGCATATTGAAGAAACAGCGGTAAGCACAGGGAAATATCTGCTTCTAAATCCAAAACGCAGCTATCTAACAGAACGGTTGTCAATGTGTGCACTCAACTTCCAGAGGTAAACCTGTGTGTGGATTCAAGAGTCTGCAAACACTTTCTCTGCAGAGTCCCAAAACAGGTATTTTCAGCCCATTACCGGCATATGGAAGAAACAGCAGTAAGCACAGGAAATATCGGCTTATAAATCCAAAACGCAGCTATCTAACAGAACGGTTTTCAATGTGTGCACTCAACTTCCAGAGTTAAACCCGTGTGTGGATTCAACAGTCTGCAAACACTTTCTCTGCAGAGTCCCAAAACAGGCGTTTTCAGCCCATTACCGGCATATGGAAGAAAGGGCAGTAAGCACAGGGAAATATCTGCTTCTAAATCCAAAACGCAGCTATCTAACAGAACGGTTGTCAATGTGTGCACTCAACTTCCGGAATTAAACCCGTGTTTGGATTCAGCAGTCTGCAAACACTTTCTCTGCAGAGTCCCAAAACAGGCGTTTTCAGCCCATTACCGGCATATGGAAGAAACAGCAGTAAGCACAGGGAAATATCTGCTTCTAAATCCAAAACGCAGCTATCTAACAGAACGGTTGTCAATGTGTGCACTCAACTTCCAGTGTTAAACCCGTGTGTAGATTCAGCATTCTGCAAACACGTTCTCTGCAGAGTCCCAAAACAGGCGTTTTCAGCCCATTACCGGCATATGGAAGAAACAGCAGTAAGCACAGGGAAATATCTGCTTCTAAATCCAAAACGCAGCTACCTAACAGAACGGTTGTCAATGTGTGCACTCAACTTCCAGAGTTCAACCCGTGTGTGGATTCAGCAGTCTGCAAACACTTTCTCTGCAGAGTCCCAAAACAGGCGTTTTCAGCCCATTACCGGCATATGGAAGAAACAGCAGTAAGCACAGGGAAATATCTGCTTCTAAATCCAAAACGCAGCTATCTAACAGGACGGTTGTCAATGTGTGCACTCAACTTCCAGAGTTAAACCCGTGTGTGGATTCAGCAGTCTGCAAACACTTTCTCTGCAGAGTACCAAAACAGGCGTTTTCAGCCCATTACCGGCATAAGGAAGAAACAGCAGTAAGCACAGGGAAATATCTGCTTCTAAATCCAAAACGCAGCTATCTAACAGAACGGTTGTCAATGTGTGCACTCAACTTCCAGAGTTAAACCGGTGTGTGGATTCAGCAGTCTGCAAACACTTTCTCTGCAGAGTCCCAAAACAGGCGTTTTCAGCCCGTTACCGGCATATGGAAGAAACAGCAGTAAGCACAGGGAAATATCTGCTTCTAAATTAAAAACGCAGCTATCTAACAGAACGGTTGTCAATGTGTGCACTCAACTTCCAGAGTTAAACCCGTGTGTGGATTCAGCAGTCTGCAAACACTTTCTCTGCAGAGTCCCAAAACAGGCGTTTTCAGCCCATTACCGGCATATGGAAGAAACAGCAGTAAGCACAGGGAAATATCTGCTTCTAAATCCAAAACGCAGCTATCTAACAGAACGGTTGTCAATGTGTGCACTCAACTTCCAGAGTTAAACCCGTGTGTGGATTCAGCAGTCTGCAAACTCTTTCTCTGCAGAGTCCGAAAACAGGCGTTTTCAGCCCGTTAGCGGCATATGGAAGAAACAGCAGTAAGCACAGGGAAATATCTGCTTCTAAATCCAAAACGCAGCTATCTAACAGAACCGTTGTCAATGTGTGCACTCAACATCCAGAGTTAAACCCGTGTGTGGATTCAGCAGTGTGCAAACTCTTTCTCTGCAGAGTCCCAAAACAGGCGTTTTCAGCCCATTACCGGCATATGGAAGAAACAGCAGTAAGCACAGGGAAATATCTGCTTCTAAATCCAAAACGCAGCTATCTAACAGAACCGTTGTCAATGTGTGCACTCAACTTCCAGAGTTAAAGCCGTGTGTGGATTCAGCAGTCTGCAAACACTTTCTCTGCAGAGTCCCAAAACAGGCGTTTTCAGTCCATTACCGGCATATGGAAGAAACAGCAGTAAGCACAGGGAAATATCTGCTTCTAAATCCAAAATGCAGCTACCTAACAGAACGGTTGTCAATGTGTGCACTCAACTTCCACAGTTAAACCCGTGTGTGGATTCAGCAGTCTGCAAACACTTTCTCTGCAGAGTCCCAAAACAGGCGTTTTCAGCCCATTACCGGCATACGGAAGAAACAGCAGTAAGCACAGGGAAATATCTGCTTCTAAATCCAAAACGCAGCTATCTAACAGAACGGTTGTCAATGTGTGCACTCAAATTCCAGAGGTAAACCCGTGTGTGGATTCAGCAGTCTGCAAACACTTTCTCTGCAGAGTCCCAAAACTGGCGTTTTCAGCCCATTACCGCCTTATGGAAGAAACAGCAGTAAGCACAGGGAAATATCTGCTTCTAAATCCAAAACGCAGCTATCGAAAAGAACGGTTGTCAATGTGTGCACTCAACTTCCAGAGTTAAACCCGAGTGTGGATTCAGCAGTCTGCAAACTCTTTCTCTGCAGAGTCCCAAAACAGGCGTTTTCAGCCCATTACCGGCATATGGAAGAAACAGCAGTAAGCACAGGGAAATATCTGCTTCTAAATCCAAAACGCAGCTATCTAACAGAACCGTTGTCAATGTGTGCACTCAACTTCCAGAGTTAAACCCGTGTGTGGATTCAGCAGTCTGCAAACTCTTTCTCTGCAGAGTCCCCAAACAGGCGTTTTCAGCCCATTACCGGCATATGGAAGAAACAGCAGTAAGCACAGGGAAATATCTGCTTCTAAATCCAAAACGAAGCTATCTAACAGAACCGTTGTCAATGTGTGCACTCAACTTCCAGAGTTAAAGCCGTGTGTGGATTCAGCAGTCTGCAAACACTTTCTCTGCAGAGTCCCAAAACAGGTGTTTTCAGCCCATTACCGGCATATGGAAGAAACAGCAGTAAGCACAGGGAAATATCTGCTTCTAAATCCAAAATGCAGCTACCTAACAGAACGGTTGTCAATGTGTGCACTCAACTTCCAGAGTTAAACCCGTGTGTGGATTCAGCAGTCTGCAAACACTTTCTCTGCAGAGTCCCAAAACAGGCGTTTTCAGCCCATTACCGGCATATGGAAGAAACAGCAGTAAGCACAGGGAAATATCTGCTTCCAAATCCAAAACGCAGCTATCTAACAGAGCGGTTGTCAATGTGTGCACTCAAATTCCAGAGGTAAACCCGTGTGTGGATTCAGCCGTCTGCAAACACTTTCTCTGCAGAGTCCCAAAACAGGCGTTTTCAGCCCATTACCGCCATATGGAAGAAACAGCAGTAAGCACAGGGAAATATCTGCTTCTAAATCCAAAACGCAGCTATCTAAAAGAACGGTTGTCAATGTGTGCACTCAACTTCCAGAGTTAAACCCGTGTGTGGATTCAGCAGTCTGCAAACACTTTCTCTGCAGAGTCCCAAAACAGGCGTTTTCAGCCCATTACCGGCATATGGAAGAAACAGCACTAAGCACAGGGAAATATCTGCTTCTAAATCCAAAACGCAGCTACCTAACAGAACGGTTGTCAATGTGTGCACTCAACTTCCAGAGTTAAACCCGTGTGTGGATTCAGCAGTCTGCAAACACTTTCTCTGCAGAGTCCCAAAACAGGCGATTCAACCCCTTTACCGGCATATGGAAGAAACAGCAGTAAGCACAGGGAAATATCTGCTTCTAAATCCAAAACACAGCTACCTAACAGAACAGTTGTCAAGGTGTGCACTCAACTTCCAGAGGTAAACCCGTGTGTGGATTCAGCAGTCTGCAAACACTTTCTCTGCAGCGTCCCAAAACAGGCGTTTTCAGCCCATTACCGGCATAAGGAAGAAACAGCAGTAAGCACAGGGAAATATCTGCTTCTAAATCCAAAACGCAGCTATCTAAAAGAACGGTTGTCAATGTGTGCACTCAACTTCCAGAGTTAAACCCGTGTGTCGATTCAGCAGTCTGCAAACACTTTCTCTGCAGAGTCCCAAAACAGGCGTTTTCAGCCCATTACCGGCATATGGAAGAAACAGCAGTAAGCACAGGGAAATATCTGCTTCTAAATCCAAAACGCAGCTTTGTAACAGGACGGTTGTCAATGTGTGCACTCAACTTCCAGAGTTAAACCCGTGTGTGGATTCAGCAGTCTGCAAACACTTTCTCTGCAGCGTCCCAAAACAGGCGTTTTCAGCCCATTACCGGCATAAGGAAGAAACAGCAGTAAGCACAGGGAAATATCTGCTTCTAAATCCAAAACGCAGCTATCTAAAAGAACGGTTGTCAATGTGTGCACTCAACTTCCAGAGTTAAACCGGTGTGTGGATTCAGCAGTCTGCAAACTCTTTCTCTGCAGAGTCCCAAAACAGGCGTTTTCAGCCCTTTACCGGCATATGGAAAAACAGCAGTAAGCACAGGGAAATATCTGCTTCTAAATCCAAAACGCAGCTTTCTAACAGGACGGTTGTCAATGTGTGCACTCAACTTCCAGAGTTAAACCCGTGTGTGGATTCAGCAGTCTGCAAACACTTTCTCTGCAGAGTCCCAAAACAGGCGTTTTCAGCCCATTACCGGCATAAGGAAGAAACAGCAGTAAGCACAGAGAAATATCTGCTTCTAAATCCAAAACGCAGCTATCTAACAGAACGGTTGTCAATGTGTGCACCCAACTTCCAGAGTTCAACCCGTGTGTGGATTCAGCAGTCTGCAAACACTTTCTCTGCAGAGTCCCAAAACAGGCGTTTTCAGCCCATTACCGGCATATGGAAGAAACAGCAGTAAGCACAGGGAAATATCTGCTTCTAAATCCAAAACGCAGCTATCTAACAGAACGGTTGTCAATGTGTGCACTCAACTTCCAGAGTTAAACCCGTGTGTGGATTCAGCAGTCTGCAAACACTTTCTCTGCAGAGTCCCAAAACAGGCGTTTTCAGCCCATTACCGGCATAAGGAAGAAACAGCAGTAAGCACAGAGAAATATCTGCTTCTAAATCCAAAACGCAGCTATCTAACAGAACGGTTGTCAATGTGTGCACTCAACTTCCAGAGTTAAACCCGTGTGTGGATTTAGCAGTCTGGAAACACTTTCTCTGCAGAGTCCCAAAACAGGCGTTTTCAGCCCATTACCGGCATATGGAAGAAACAGCAGTAAGCACAGGGAAATATCTGCTTCTAAATCCAAAACGCAGGTATCTAACAGAACGGTTGTCAATGTGTGCACTCAACTTCCAGAGTTAAACCCGTGTGTGGATTCAGCAGTCTGCAAACACTTTCTCTGCAGAGTCCCAAAACAGGCGTTTTCAGCCCATTACCGGCATATGGAAGAAACAGCAGTAAGCACAGGGAAATATCTGCTTCTAAATCCAAAACGCAGCTTTCTAACAGGACGGTTGTCAATGTGTGCACTCAACTTCCAGAGTTAAACCCGTGTGTGGATTCAGCAGTCTGCAAACACTTTCTCTGCAGAGTCCCAAAACAGGCGTTTTCAGCCCATTACCGCCATATGGAAGAAACAGCAGTAAGCACAGGGAAATATCTGCTTCTAAATCCAAAACGCAGCTATCTAACAGAACGTTTGTCAATGTGTGCACTCAACTTCCAGAGTTAAACCCGTGTGTGGATTCAACAGTCTGCAAACACTTTGTCTGCAGAGTCCCAAAACAGGCGTTTTCAGCCCATTACCGGCATATGGAAGAAACAGCAGTAAGCACAGGGAAATATCTGCTTCTAAATCCAAAACGCAGCTATCTAACAGAACGGTTGTCAATGTGTGCACTCAACTTCCAGAGGTAAACCCGTGTGTGGATTCAGCAGTCTGCAAACACTTTCTCTGCAGAGTCCCAAAACAGGCGTTTTCAGCCCATTACCGGCTTATGGAAGAAACAGCAGTAAGCACAGGGAAATATCTGCTTCTAAATCCAAAACGCAGCTTTCTAACAGGACGGTTGTCAATGTGTGCACTCAACTTCCAGAGTTAAACCCGTGTGTGGATTCAGCAGTCTGCAAACACTTTCTCTGCAGAGTCCCAAAACAGGCGTTTTCAGCCCATTACCGGCATATGGAAGAAACAGCAGTAAGCACAGGGAAATATCTGCTTCTAAATCCAAAACGCAGCTATCTAACAGAACGTTTGTCAATGTGTGCACTCAACTTCCAGAGTTAAACCCGTGTGTGGATTCAGCAGTCTGCAAACACTTTCTCTGCAGAGTCCCAAAACAGGCGTTTTCAGCCCATTACCGGCATATGGAAGAAACAGCAGTAAGCACAGGGTAATATCTGCTTCTGAATCCAAAATCCAGCTATCTAACAGAACGGTTGTCAATGTGCGCACTCAACTTCCAGAGTTAAACCCGTGTGTGGATTCAGCAGTCTGCAAACACTTTCTCTGCAGAGCCCCAAAACAGACGTTTTCAGCCCTTTACCGGCATATGGAAGAAACAGCAGTAAGCACAGGGAAATATGTGCTTCTAAATCCAAAACGCAGGTATCTAACAGAACGGTTGTCAATGTGTGCACTCAACTTCCAGAGATAAACCCGTGTGTGGATTCAGCAGTCTGCAAACACATTCTCTGCAGAGTCCCAAAACAGGCGTTTTCAGCCCGTTACCGGCATATGGAAGAAACAGCAGTAAGCACAGGGAAATATCTGCTTCTAAATCCAAAACGCAGCTATCTAACAGGACGGTTGTCAATGTGTGCACTCAACTTCCAGAGTTAAACCCGTGTGTGGATTCAGCAGTCTGCAAACACTTTCTCTGCAGAGTACCATAACAGGCGTTTTCAGCCCATTACCGGCATAAGGAAGAAACAGCAGTAAGCACAGGGAAATATCTGCTTCTAAATCCAAAACGCAGCTATCTAACAGAACGGTTGTCAATGTGTGCACTCAACTTCCAGAGTTAAACCGGTGTGTGGATTCAGCAGTCTGCAAACACTTTCTCTGCAGAGTCCCAAAACAGGCCTTTTCAGCCCGTTACCGGCATATGGAAGAAACAGCAGTAAGCACAGGGAAATATCTGCTTCTAAATTAAAAACGCAGCTATCTAACAGAACGGTTGTCAATGTGTGCACTCAACTTCCAGAGTTAAACCCGTGTGTGGATTCAGCAGTCTGCAAACACTTTCTCTGCAGAGTCCCAAAACAGGCGTTTTCAGCCCATTACCGGCATATGGAAGAAACAGCAGTAAGCACAGGGAAATATCTGCTTCTAAATCCAAAACGCAGCTATCTAACAGAACGGTTGTCAATGTGCGCACTCAACTTCCAGAGTTAAACCCGTGTGTGGATTCAGCAGTCTGCAAACTCTTTCTCTGCAGAGTCCCAAAACAGGCGTTTTCAGCCCATTACCGGCATATGGAAGAAACAGCAGTAAGCACAGGGAAATATCTGCTTCTAAATCCAAAACGCAGCTATCTAACAGAACCGTTGTCAATGTGTGCACTCAACTTCCAGAGTTAAACCCGTGTGTGGATTCAGCAGTGTGCAAACTCTTTCTCTGCAGAGTCCCAAAACAGGCGTTTTCAGCCCATTACCGGCATATGGAAGAAACAGCAGTAAGCACAGGGAAATATCTGCTTCTAAATCCAAAACGCAGCTATCTAACAGAACCGTTGTCAATGTGTGCACTCAACTTCCAGAGTTAAAGCCGTGTGTGGATTCAGCAGTCTGCAAACACTTTCTCTGCAGAGTCCCAAAACAGGCGTTTTCAGCCCATTACCGGCATATGGAAGAAACAGCAGTAAGCACAGGGAAATATCTGCTTCTAAATCCAAAATGCAGCTATCTAACAGAACCGTTGTCAATGTGTGCACTCAACTTCCAGAGTTAAAGCCGTGTGTGGATTCAGCAGTCTGCAAACACTTTCTCTGCAGAGTCCCAAAACAGGCGTTTTCAGCCCATTACCGGCATATGGAAGAAACAGCAGTAAGCACAGGGAAATATCTGCTTCTAAATCCAAAATGCAGCTACCTAACAGAACGGTTGTCAATGTGTGCACTCAACTTCCAGAGTTAAACCCGTGTGTGGATTCAGCAGTCTGCAAACACTTTCTCTGCAGAGTCCCAAAACAGGCGTTTTCAGCCCATTAACGGCATACGGAAGAAACAGCAGTAAGCACAGGGAAATATCTGCTTCTAAATCCAAAACGCAGCTATCTAACAGAACGGTTGTCAACGTGTGCACTCAACTTCCTGAGTTAAACCCGTGTGTGTATTCAGCAGTCTGCAAACACTTTCTCTGCAGAGTCCCAAAACAGGCGTTTTCAGCCCATTACCGGCATATGGAAGAAACAGCAGTAAGCACAGGGAAATATCTGCTTCTAAATCCAAAACGCAGCTATCGAAAAGAACGGTTGTCAATGTGTGCACTCAACTTCCAGAGTTAAACCCGTGTGTGGATTCAGCAGTCTGCAAACTCTTTCTCTGCAGAGTCCCAAAACAGGCGTTTTCAGCCCATTACCGGCATATGGAAGAAACAGCAGTAAGCACAGGGAAATATCTGCTTCTAAATCCAAAACGCAGCTATCTAACAGAACCGTTGTCAATGTGTGCACTCAACTTCCAGAGTTAAACCCGTGTGTGGATTCAGCAGTCTGCAAACTCTTTCTCTGCAGAGTCCCAAAACAGGCGTTTTCAGCCCATTACCGGCATATGGAAGAAACAGCAGTAAGCACAGGGAAATATCTGCTTCTAAATCCAAAACGAAGCTATCTAACAGAACCGTTGTCAATGTGTGCACTCAACTTCCACAGTTAAAGCCGTGTGTGGATTCAGCAGTCTGCAAACACTTTCTCTGCAGAGTCCCAAAACAGGTGTTTTCAGCCCATTACCGGCATATGGAAGAAACAGCAGTAAGCACAGGGAAATATCTGCTTCTAAATCCAAAATGCAGCTACCTAACAGAACGGTTGTCAATGTGTGCACTCAACTTCCAGAGTTAAACCCGTGTGTGGATTCAGCAGTCTGCAAACACTTTCTCTGCAGAGTCCCAAAACAGGCGTTTTCAGCCCATTACCGGCATATGGAAGAAACAGCAGTAAGCACAGGGAAATATCTGCTTCCAAATCCAAAACGCAGCTATCTAACAGAGCGGTTGTCAATGTGTGCACTCAAATTCCAGAGGTAAACCCGTGTGTGGATTCAGCCGTCTGCAAACACTTTCTCTGCAGAGTCCCAAAACAGGCGTTTTCAGCCCATTACTGCCATATGGAAGAAACAGCAGTAAGCACAGGGAAATATCTGCTTCTAAATCCAAAACGCAGCTATCTAAAAGAACGGTTGTCAATGTGTGCACTCAACTTCCAGAGTTAAACCGGTGTGTGGATTCAGCAGTCTGCAAACTCTTTCTCTGCAGAGTCCCAAAACAGGCGTTTTCAGCCCATTACCGGCATATGGAAGAAACAGCACTAAGCACAGGGAAATATCTGCTTCTAAATCCAAAACGCAGCTACCTAACAGAACGGTTGTCAATGTGTGCACTCAACTTCCAGAGTTAAACCCGTGTGTGGATTCAGCAGTCTGCAAACAATTTCTCTGCAGAGTCCCAAAACAGGCGATTCAACCCCTTTACCGGCATATGGAAGAAACAGCAGTAAGCACAGGGAAATATCTGCTTCTAAATCCAAAGCACAGCTACCTAACAGAACAGTTGTCATGGTGTGCACTCAACTTCCAGAGTTAAACCCGTGTGTGGATTCAGCAGTCTGCAAACACTTTCTCTGCAGAGTCCCAAAACAGGCGTTTTCAGCCCATTACCGGCATAAGGAAGAAACAGCAGAAAGCACAGGGAAATATCTGCTTCTAAATCCAAAACGCAGCTATCTAACAGAACGGTTGTCAATGTGTGCACTCAACTTCCAGAGTTAAAGCCGTGTGTGGATTCAGCAGTCTGCAAACACTTTCTCTGCAGAGTCCCAAAACAGGCGTTTTCAACCCATTACCGGCATATGGAAGAAACAGCAGTAAGCACAGGGAAATATCTGCTTCTAAATCCAAAAGGCAGCTACCTAAGAGAACGGCTGTCAATGGGTGCACTCAGCTTCCAGATTTAAACCCGTGTGTGGATTCAGCAGTCTGCAAACACTTTCTCTGCAGAGTCCCAAAACAGGCGTTTTCAGCCCGTTACCGGCATATGGAAGAAACAGCAGTAAGCACAGGGAAATATCTGCTTCTAAATCCAAAACGCAGCTATCTAACAGAACGGTTGTCAATGTCTGCACTCAACTTCCAGAGTTAAACCCGTGTGTGGATTCAGCAGTCTGCAAACACTTTCTCTGCAGAGTCCCAAAACAGGCGTTTTCAGCCCATTACCGGCATATGGAAGAAATAGCATTAAGCACAGGGAAATATCTGCTTCTAAATCCAAAACGCAGCTATCTAACAGAACGGTTGTCAATGTGTGCACTCAACTTCCAGAGTTAAACCCGTGTGTGGATTCAGCAGTCTGCAAACTCTTTCTCTGCAGAGTCCCAAAACAGGCGTTTTCAGCCCATTACCGGCATATGGAAGAAACAGCAGTAAGCACAGGGAAATATCTGCTTCTAAATCCAAAACGCAGCTATCTAACAGAACGGTTGTCAATGTGTGCACTCAACTTCCAGAGTTAAAGCCGTGTGTGGATTCAGCAGTCTGCAAACACTTTCTCTGCAGAGTCCCAAAACAGGCGTTTTCAGCCCATTACCGGCATATGGAAGAAACAGCAGTAAGCACAGGGAAATATCTGCTTCTAAATCCAAAACGCAGCTATCTAACAGAACGGTTGTCAATGTGTGCACTCAACTTCCAGAGTTAAACCCGTGTGTGGATTCAGCAGTCTGCAAACACTTTCTCTGCAGAGTCCCAAAACAGGCGTTTTCAGCCCATTACCGGCATATGGAAGTAACAGCAGTAAGCACAGGGAAATATCTGCTTCTAAATCCAAAACGCAGCTATCTAACAGAACGGTTGTCAATGTGTGCACTCAACTTCCAGAGTTAAACCCGTGTGTGGATTCAGCAGTCTGCAAACTCTTTCTCTGCAGAGTCCCAAAACAGGCGTTTTCAGCCCATTACCGGCATATGGAAGAAACAGCAGTAAGCACAGGGAAATATCTGCTTCTAAATCCAAAACGCAGCTATCTAACAGAACCGTTGTCAATGTGTGCACTCAACTTCCATAGTTCAACCCGTGTGTGGATTCAGCAGTCGGCAAACACTTTCTCTGCAGAGTCCCAAAAGAGGCGTTTTCAGCCAATTACCGGCATATGGAAGAAACAGCAGTAAGCACAGGGAAATATCTGCTTCTAAATCCAAAACGCAGCTACCTAACAGAACGGCTGTCAATGTGTGCACTCAACTTCCAGAGTTAAACCCGTGTGTGGATTCAGCAGTCTGCAAACACTTTCTCTGCAGAGTCCCAAAACAGGCGTTTTCAGCCCTTTACCGGCATATGGAAGAAACAGCAGTAAGCACAGGGAAATACCTGCTTCTAAATCCAAAACGCAGATATCTAACAGAACGGTTGTCAATGTGTGCACTCAAATTCCAGAGGTAAACCCGTGTGTGGATTCAGCAGTCTGCAAACACTTTCTCTGCAGAGTCCCAAAACAGGCGTTTTCAGCCCATTACCGGCACAAGGAAGAAACAGCAGTAAGCACAGGGAAATATCTGCTTCTAAATCCAAAACGCAGCTATCTAACAGAACGGTTGTCAACGTGTGCACTCAACTTCCTGAGTTAAACCCGTGTGTGTATTCAGCAGTCTGCAAACACTTTCTCTGCAGAGTCCCAAAACAGGCGTTTTCAGCCCATTACCGGCATATGGAAGAAACAGCAGTAAGCACAGGGAAATATCTGCTTCTAAATCCAAAACGCAGCTACCTAACAGAACGGTTGTCAATGTGTGCACTCAACTTCCAGAGTTAAACCCGTGTGTGGATTCAGCAGTCTGCAAACACTTTCTCTGCAGCGTCCCAAAACAGGCGTTTTCAGCCCATTACGGGCATAAGGAAGAAACAGCAGTAAGCACAGGGAAATATCTGCTTCTAAATCCAAAACGCAGCTATCTAACAGAACCGTTGTCAATGTGTGCACTCAACTTCCAGAGTTAAACCCGTGTGTGGATTCAGCAGTCTGCAAACTCTTTCTCTGCAGAGTCCCCAAACAGGCGTTTTCAGCCCATTACCGGCATAAGGAATAAACAGCAGTAAGCACAGGGAAATATCTGCTTCTAAATCCAAAACGCAGCTATCTAACAGAACCGTTGTCAATGTGTGCACTCAACTTCCAGAGTTAAAGCCGTGTGTGGATTCAGCAGTCGGCAAACACTTTCTCTGCAGAGTCCCAAAAGAGGCGTTGTCAGCCAATTACCGGCATATGGAAGAAACAGCAGTAAGCACAGGGAAATATCTGCTTCTAAATCCAAAACGCAGCTACCTAACAGAACGGCTGTCAATGTGTGCACTCAACTTGCAGAGTTAAACCCGTGTGTGGATTCAGCAGTCTGCAAACACTTTCTCTGCATAGTCCCAAAACAGGCGTTTTCAGCCCATTACCGGCATATGGAAGAAACAGCAGTAAGCACAGGGAAATATCTGCTTCTAAATCCAAAATGCAGCTATCTAACAGAACGGTTGTCAATGTGTGCACTCAACTTCCAGAGTTAAACCCGTGTGTGGATTCAGAATTCTGCAAACACGTTCTCTGCAGAGTCCCAAAACAGGCGTTTTCAGCCCATTACCGGCATATGGAAGAAACAGCAGTAAGCACAGGGAAATATCGGCTTCTAAATCCAAAACGCAGCTATCTAACAGAACGGTTGTCAATGTGTGCACTCAACTTCCAGAGTTAAACCGGTGTGTGGATTCAGCAGTCTGCAAACACTTTCTCTGAAGAGTCCCAAAACAGGCGTTTTCAGCCCGTTACCGGCATATGGAAGAAACAGCAGTAAGCACAGGGAAATATCTGCTTCTAAATCCAAAACGCCGCTATCTAACAGAACGGTTGTCAATGTGTGCACTCAACTTCCAGAGTTAAGCCCGTGTGTGGATTCAGCAGTCTGCAAACACTTTCTCTGCAGAGTCCCAAAACAGGCGTTTTCAGCCCATTACCGGCATATGGAAGAAACAGCAGTAAGCACAGGGAAATATCTGCTTCTAAATCCAAAACGCAGCTATCTAACAGAACGGTTGTCAATGTGTGCACTCAACTTCCAGAGTTAAACCCGTGTGTGGATTCAGCAGTCTGCAAACTCTTTCTCTGCAGAGTCCCAAAACAGGCGTTTTCAGCCCATTACCGGCATATGGAAGAAACAGCAGTAAGCACAGGGAAATATCTGCTTCTAAATCCAAAACGCAGCTATCTAACAGAACCGTTGTCAATGTGTGCACTCAACTTCCAGAGTTAAACCCATGTGTGGATTCAGCAGTGTGCAAACTCTTTCTCTGCAGAGTCCCAAAACAGGCGTTTTCAGCCCATTACCGGCATATGGAAGAAACAGCAGTAAGCATAGGGAAATATCTGCTTCTAAATCCAAAACGCAGCTACCTAACAGAACCGTTGTCAATGCGTGCACTCAACTTCCAGATTTAAAGCCGTGTGTGGATTCAGCAGTCTGCAAACACTTTCTCTGCAGAGTCCCAAAACAGGCGTTTTCAGCCCATTACCGGCATATGGAAGAAACAGCAGTAAGCACAGGGAAATATCTGCTTCTAAATCCAAAATGCAGCTACCTAACAGAACGGTTGTCAATGTGTGCACTCAACTTCCAGAGTTAAACCCGTGTGTGGATTCAGCAGTCTGCAAACACTTTCTCTGCAGAGTCCCAAAACAGGCGTTTTCAGCCCATTACCGGCATACGGAAGAAACAGCAGTAAGCACAGGGAAATATCTGCTTCTGAATCCAAAACGCAGCTATCTAACAGAACCGTTGTCAATGTGTGCACTCAAATTCCAGAGGTAAACCCGTGTGTGGATTCAGCAGTCTGCAAACGCTTTCTCTGCAGAGTCCCAAAACGGCGTTTTCAGCCCATTACCGCCATATGGAAGAAACAGCAGTAAGCACAGGGAAATATCTGCTTCTAAATCCAAAATGGAGCTATCGAAAAGAACGGTTGTCAATGTGTGCACTCAACTTCCAGAGATAAACCCGTGTGTGGATTCAGCAGTCTGCAAACTCTTTCTCTGCAGAGTCCCAAAACAGGCGTTTTCAGCCCATTACCGGCATATGGAAGAAACAGCAGTAAGCACAGGGAAATATCTGCTTCTAAATCCAAAACGCAGCTATCTAACAGAACCGTTGTCAATGTGTGCACTCAACTTCCAGAGTTAAACCCGTGTGTGGATTCAGCAGTCTGCAAATTCTTTCTCTGCAGAGTCCCAAAACAGGCGTTTTCAGCCCATTACCGGCATATGGAAGAAATAGCAGTAAGCACAGGGAAATATCTGCTACTAAATCCAAAACGCAGCTATCTAACAGAACCGTTGTCAATGTGTGCACTCAACTTCCAGAGTTAAAGCCGTGTGTGGATTCAGCAGTCTGCAAACACTTTCTCTGCAGAGTCCCAAAACAGGCGTTTTCAGCCCATTACCGCCATATGGAAGAAACAGCAGTAAGCACAGGGAAATATCTGCTTCTAAATCCAAAATACAGCTACGTAACAGAACGGTTGTCAATGTGTGCACTCAACTTCCAGAGTTAAACCCGTGTGTGGATTCAGCAGTCTGCAAACACTTTCTCTGCAGAGTCCCAAAACAGGCGTTTTCAGCCCATTACCGGCATATGGAAGAAACAGCAGTAAGCACAGGGAAATATCTGCTTCTAAATCCAAAACGCAGCTTTCTAACAGGACGGTTGTCAATGTGTGCACTCAACTTCCAGAGTTAAACCCGTGTGTGGATTCAGCAGTCTGCAAACACTTTCTCTGCAGAGTCCCAAAACAGGCGTTTTCAGCCCATTACCGGCATATGGAAGAAACAGCAGTAAGCACAGGGAAATATCTGCTTCTAAATCCAAAACGCAGCTATCTAACAGAACGGTTGTCAATGTGTGCACTCAACTTCTAGGGTTAAACCCGTGTGTGGATTCAGCAGTCTGCAAACACTTTCTCTGCATAGTCCCAAAACAGGCGTTTTCAGCCCATTACCGGCATATGGAAGAAACAGCAGTAAGCACAGGGAAATATCTGCTTCTAAATCCAAAATGCAGCTATCTAACAGAACGGTTGTCAATGTGTGCACTCAACTTCCAGAGTTAAACCCGTGTGTGGATTCAGCATTCTGCAAACACGTTCTCTGCAGAGTCCCAAAACACGCGTTTTCAGCCCATTACCGGCATAAGGAAGAAACAGCAGTAAGCACAGGGAAATATCTGCTTCTAAATCCAAAACGCAGCTATCTAACAGAACGGTTGTCAATGTGTGCACTCAACTTCCAGAGTTAAACCGGTGTGTGGATTCAGCAGTCTGCAAACACTTTCTCTGCAGAGTCCCAAAACAGGCGTTTTCAGCCCGTTACCGGCATATGGAAGAAACAGCAGTAAGCACAGGGAAATATCTGCTTCTAAATCCAAAACGCCGCTATCTAACAGAACGGTTGTCAATGTGTGCACTCAACTTCCAGAGTTAAACCCGTGTGTGGATTCAGCAGTCTGCAAACACTTTCTCTGCAGAGTCCCAAAACAGGCGTTTTCAGCCCATTACCGGCATATGGAAGAAACAGCAGTAAGCACAGGGAAATATCTGCTTCTAAATCCAAAACGCAGCTATCTAACAGAACCGTTGTCAATGTGTGCACTCAACTTCCAGAGTTAAACCCGTGTGTGGATTCAGCAGTCTGCAAATTCTTTCTCTGCAGAGTCCCAAAACAGGCGTTTTCAGCCCATTACCGGCATATGGAAGAAATAGCAGTAAGCACAGGGAAATATCTGCTACTAAATCCAAAACGCAGCTATCTAACAGAACCGTTTTCAATGTGTGCACTCAACTTCCAGAGTTAAAGCCGTGTGTGGATTCAGCAGTCTGCAAACACTTTCTCCGCAGAGTCCCAAAACAGGCGTTTTCAGCCCATTACCGCCATATGGAAGAAACAGCAGTAAGCACAGGGAAATATCTGCTTCTAAATCCAAAATGAAGCTACGTAATAGAACGGTTGTCAATGTGTGCACTCAACTTCCAGAGTTAAACCCGTGTGTGGATTCAGCAGTCTGCAAACACTTTCTCTGCAGAGTCCCAAAACAGGCGTTTTCAGCCCATTACCGCCATATGGAAGAAACAGCAGTAAGCACAGGGAAATATCTGCTTCTAAATCCAAAACGCAGCTATCTAACAGAACGGTTGTCAATGTGTGCACTCAAATTCCAGAGGTAAACCCGTGTGTGGATTCAGCAGTCTGCAAACACTTTCTCTGCAGAGTCCCAAAACAGGCGTTTTCAGCCCATTACCGCCATATGGAAGAAACAGCAGTAAGCACAGGGAAATATCTGCTTCTAAATCCAAAATGCAGCTATCTAAAAGAACGGTTGTCAATGTGTGCACTCAACTTCCAGAGTTAAACCGGTGTGTGGATTCAGCAGTCTGCAAACTCTTTCTCTGCAGAGTCCCAAAAGAGGCGTTTTCAGCCCATTACCGGCATATGGAAGAAACAGCAGTAAGCACAGGCAAATATCTGCTTCTAAATCCAAAACGCAGCTACCTAACAGAACGGTTGTCAATGTGTGCACTCAACTTCCAGAGTTCAACCCGTGTGTGGATTCAGCAGTCTGCAAACACTTTCTCTGCATAGTCCCAAAACAGGCGTTTTCAGCCCATTACCGGCATATGGAAGAAACAGCAGTAAGCACAGGGAAATATCTGCTTCTAAATCCAAAATGCAGCTATCTAACAGAACGGTTGTCAATGTGTGCACTCAACTTCCAGAGTTAAACCCGTGTGTGGATTCAGCATTCTGCAAACACGTTCTCTGCAGAGTCCCAAAACACGCGTTTTCAGCCCATTACCGGCATATGGAAGAAACAGCAGTAAGCACAGGGAAATATCTGCTTCTAAATCCAAAACGCAGCTATCTAACAGAACGGTTGTCAATGTGTGCACTCAACTTCCAGAGTTAAACCGGTGTGTGGATTCAGCAGTCTGCAAACACTTTCTCTGCAGAGTCCCAAAACAGGCGTTTTCAGCCCGTTACCGGCATATGGAAGAAACAGCAGTAAGCACAGGGAAATATCTGCTTCTAAATCCAAAACGCCGCTATCTAACAGAACGGTTGTCAATGTGTGCACTCAACTTCCAGAGTTAAACCCGTGTGTGGATTCAGCAGTCTGCAAACACTTTCTCTGCAGAGTCCCAAAACAGGCGTTTTCAGCCCATTACCGGCATATGGAAGAAACAGCAGTAAGCACAGGGAAATATCTGCTTCTAAATCCAAAACGCAGCTATCTAACAGAACGGTTGTCAATGTGTGCACTCAACTTCCAGAGTTAAACCCGTGTGTGGATTCAGCAGTCTGCAAATTCTTTCTCTGCAGAGTCCCAAAACAGGCGTTTTCAGCCCATTACCGGCATATGGAAGAAACAGCAGTAAGCACAGGGAAATATCTGCTTCTAAATCCAAAACGCAGCTATCTAACAGAACCGTTGTCAATGTGTGCACTCAACTTCCAGAGTTAAACCCGTGTGTGGATTCAGCAGTGTGCAAACTCTTTCTCTGCAGAGTCCCAAAACAGGCGTTTTCAGCCCATTACCGGCATATGGAAGAAACAGCAGTAAGCAGAGGGAAATATCTGCTTCTAAATCCAAAACGCAGCTATCTAACAGAACCGTTGTCAATGTGTGCACTCAACTTCCAGAGTTAAAGCCGTGTGTGGATTCAGCAGTCTGCAAACACTTTCTCTGCAGAGTCCCAAAACAGGCGTTTTCAGCCCATTACCGGCATATGGAAGAAACAGCAGTAAGCACAGGGAAATATCTGCTTCTAAATCCAAAATGCAGCTACGTAACAGAACGGTTGTCAATGTGTGCACTGCACTTCCAGAGTTAAACCCGTGTGTGGATTCAGCAGTCTGCAAACACTTTCTCTGCAGAGTCCCAAAACAGGCGTTTTCAGCCCATTACCGGCATATGGAAGAAACAGCAGTAAGCACAGGGAAATATCTGCTTCTAAATCCAAAACGCAGCTATCTAACAGAACGGTTGTCAATGTGTGCACTCAAATTCTAGAGGTAAACCCGTGTGTGGATTCAGCAGTCTGCAAACACTTTCTCTGCAGAGTCCCAAAACAGGCGTTTTCAGCCCATTACCGCCATATGGAAGAAACAGCAGTAAGCACAGGGAAATATCTGCTTCTAAATCCAAAACGCAGCTATCTAAAAGAACGGTTGTCAATGTGTGCACTCAACTTCCAGAGTTAAACCGGTGTGTGGATTCAGCAGTCTGCAAACTCTTTCTTTGCAGAGTCCCAAAAGAGGCGTTTTCAGCCCATTACCGGCATATGGAAGAAACAGCAGTAAGCACAGGCAAATATCTGCTTCTAAATCCAAAACGCAGCTACCTAACAGAACGGTTGTCAATGTGTGCACTCAACTTCCAGAGTTAAACCCGTGTGTGGATTCAGCAGTCTGCAAACACATTCTCTGCAGAGTCCCAAAACAGGCGTTTTCAGCCCATTACCGGCATATGGAAGAAACAGCAGTAAGCACAGGGAAATATCTGCTTCTAAATCCAAAACGCAGCTATCTAA
This sequence comes from Aotus nancymaae, assembly GCF_030222135.1. Taxonomy (NCBI): domain Eukaryota; kingdom Metazoa; phylum Chordata; class Mammalia; order Primates; family Aotidae; genus Aotus; species Aotus nancymaae. Next base: position 57,175 of record NW_026989398.1, read on the forward strand.
CAGAACGGTTTTCAATGTGTGCACTCAACTTCCAGAGTTAAACCCGTGTGTGGATTCAGCAGTCTGCAAACACTTTCTCTGCAGAGTCCCAAAACAGGCGTTTTCAGCCCATTACCGGCATATGGAAGAAACAGCAGTAAGCACAGGGAAATATCTGCCTCTATATCCAAAACGCAGCTACCTAACAGAACGGTTGTCAATGTTTGCACTCAACTTCCAGAGTTAAACCCGTGTGTGGATTCAGCAATCTGCAAACACTTTCTCTGCAGAGTCCCAAAAGAGGCGTTTTCAGCCCATTACCGGCATATGGAAGAAACAGCAGTAAGCACAGGGAAATATCTGCTTCTAAATCCAAAACGCAGCTATCTAACAGAACGGTTGTCAATGTGTGCACTCAAATTCCAGAGGTAAACCCGTGTGTGGATTCAGCAGTCTGCAAACACTTTCTCTGCAGAGTCCCAAAACAGGCGTTTTCAGCCCATTACCGGCATATGGAAGAAACAGCAGTAAGCACAGGGAAATATCTGCTTCTAAATCCAAAACGCAGCTTTCTAACAGGACGGTTGTCAATGTGTGCACTCAACTTCCAGAGTTAAACCCGTCTGTGGATTCAGCAGTCTGCAAACACTTTCTCTGCAGAGTCCCAAAACAGGCGTTTTCAGCCCATTACCGCCATATGGAAGAAACAGCAGTAAGCACAGGGAAATATCTGCTTCTAAATCCAAAACGCAGCTATCTAACAGAACGGTTGTCAATGTGTGCACTCAACTTCCAGAGTTAAACCCGTGTGTGGATTCAGCAGTCTGCAAACACTTTCTCTGCATAGTCCCAAAACAGGCGTTTTCAGCCCATTACCGGCATATGGAAGAAACAGCAGTAAGCACAGGGAAATATCTGCTTCTAAATCCAAAATGCAGCTATCTAACAGAACGGTTGTCAATGTGTGCACTCAACTTCCAGAGTTAAACCCGTGTGTGGATTCAGGATTCTGCAAACACGTTCTCTGCAGAGTCCCAAAACACGCGTTTTCAGCCCATTACCGGCATATGGAAGAAACAGCAGTAAGCACAGGGAAATATCTGCTTCTAAATCCAAAACGCAGCTACCTAACAGAACGGTTGTCAATGTGTGCACTCAACTTCCAGAGTTAAACCCGTGTGTGGATTCAGCAGTCTGCAAACACTTTCTCTGCAGAGTCCCAAAACAGGCGTTTTCAGCCCATTACTGGCATATGGAAGAAACAGCAGTAAGCACAGGGAAATATCTGCTTCTATATCCAAAACGCAGCTATGTAACAGGACGGCTGTCAATGTGTGCACTCAACTTCCAGAGTTAAACCCGTGTGTGGATTCAGCAGTCTGCAAACACTTTCTCTGCAGAGTACCAAAACAGGCGTTTTCAGCCCATTACCGGCATAAGGAAGAAACAGCAGTAAGCACAGGGAAATATCTGCTTCTAAATCCAAAACGCAGCTATCTAACAGAACGGTTGTCAATGTGTGTACTCAACTTCCAGAGTTAAACCGGTGTGTGGATTCAGCAGTCTGCAAACACTTTCTCTGCAGAGTCCCAAAACAGGCGTTTTCAGCCCGTTACCGGCATATGGAAGAAACAGCAGTAAGCACAGGGAAATATCTGCTTCTAAATCCAAAACGCCGCTATCTAACAGAATGGTTGTCAATGTGTGCACTCAACTTCCAGAGTTAAACCCGTGTGTGGATTCAGCAGTCTGCAAACACTTTCTCTGCAGAGTCCCAAAACAGGCGTTTTCAGCCCATTACCGGCATAGGGAAGAAACAGCAGTAAGCACAGGGAAATATCTGCTTCTAAATCCAAAACGCAGCTATCTAACAGAACGGTTGTCAATGTGTGCACTCAACTTCCAGAGTTAAACCCGTGTGTGGATTCAGCAGTCTGCAAACACTTTCTCTGCAGAGTCCCAAAACAGGCGTTTTCAGCCCATTACCGGCATATGGAAGAAACAGCAGTAAGCACAGGGAAATATCTGCTTCTGAATCCAAACGCAGCTATCTAACAGAACGGTTGTCAATGTGTGCACTCAACTTCCAGAGTTAAACCCGTGTGTGGATTCAGCAGTCTGCAAACTCTTTCTCTGCAGAGTCCCAAAACAGGCGTTTTCAGCCCATTACCGTTATATGGAAGAAACAGCAGTAAGCACAGGGAAATATCTGCTTCTAAATCCAAAACGCAGCTATCTAACAGAACCGTTGTCAATGTGTGCACTCAACTTCCAGAGTTAAACCCGTGTGTGGATTCAGCAGTCTGCAAATTCTTTCTCTGCAGAGTCCCAAAACAGGCGTTTTCAGCCCATTAACGGCATATGGAAGAAATAGCAGTAAGCACAGGGAAATATCTGCTACTAATTCCAAAACGCAGCTATCTAACAGAACCGTTTTCAATGTGTGCACTCAACTTCCAGAGTTAAAGCCGTGTGTGGATTCAGCAGTCTGCAAACACTTTCTCCGCAGAGTCCCAAAACAGGCGTTTTCAGCCCATTACCGCCATATGGAGGAAACAGCAGTAAGCACAGGGAAATATCTGCTTCTAAATCCAAAATGCAGCTACGTAACAGAACGGTTGTCAATGTGTGCACTCAACTTCCAGAGTTAAACCCGTGTGTGGATTCAGCAGTCTGCAAACACTTTCTCTGCAGAGTCCCAAAACAGGCGTTTTCAGCCCATTACCGGCATATGGAAGAAACAGCAGTAAGCACAGGGAAATATCTGCTTCTAAATCCAAAACGCAGCTATCTAACAGAACGGTTGTCAATGTGTGCACTCAAATTCCAGAGGTAAACCCGTGTGTGGATTCAGCAGTCTGCAAACACTTTCTCTGCAGAGTCCCAAAACAGGCGTTTTCAGCCCATTACCGCCATATGGAAGAAACAGCAGTAAGCACAGGGAAATATCTGCTTCTAAATCCAAAACGCAGCTATCTAAAAGAACGGTTGTCAATGTGTGCACTCAACTTCCAGAGTTAAACCCGTGTGTGGATTCAGCAGTCTGCAAACTCTTTCTCTGCAGAGTCCCAAAAGAGGCGTTTTCAGCCCATTACCGGCATATGGAAGAAACAGCAGTAAGCACAGGCAAATATCTGCTTCTAAATCCAAAACGCAGCTACCTAACAGAACGGTTGTCAATGTGTGCACTCAACTTCCAGAGTTAAACCCGTGTGTGGATTCAGCAGTCTGCAAACACTTTCTCTGCATAGTCCCAAAACAGGCGTTTTCAGCCCATTACCGGCATATGGAAGAAACAGCAGTAAGCACAGGGAAATATCTGCTTCTAAATCCAAAATGCAGCTATCTAACAGAACGTTTGTCAATGTGTGCACTCAACTTCCAGAGTTAAACCCGTGTGTGGATTCAGCATTCTGCAAACACGTTCTCTGCAGAGTCCCAAAACACGCGTTTTCAGCCCATTACCGGCATATGGAAGAAACAGCAGTAAGCACAGGGAAATATCTGCTTCTAAATCCAAGACGCAGCTATCTAACAGAACGGTTGTCAATGTGTGCACTCAACTTCCAGAGTTAAACCGGTGTGTGGATTCAGCAGTCTGCAAACACTTTCTCTGCAGAGTCCCAAAACAGGCGTTTTCAGCCCGTTACCGGCATATGGAAGAAACAGCAGTAAGCACAGGGAAATATCTGCTTCTAAATCCAAAACGCCGCTATCTAACAGAACGGTTGTCAATGTGTGCACTCAACTTCCAGAGTTAAACCCGTGTGTGGATTCAGCAGTCTGCAAACACTTTCTCTGCAGAGTCCCAAAACAGGCGTTTTCAGCCCATTACCGGCATATGGAAGAAACAGCAGTAAGCACAGGGAAATATCTGCTTCTAAATCCAAAACGCAGCTATCTAACAGAACGGTTGTCAATGTGTGCACTCAACTTCCAGAGTTAAACCCGTGTGTGGATTCAGCAGTCTGCAAATTCTTTCTCTGCAGAGTCCCAAAACAGGCGTTTTCAGCCCATTACCGGCATATGGAAAAAACAGCAGTAAGCACAGGGAAATATCTGCTTCTAAATCCAAAACGCAGCTATCTAACAGAACCGTTGTCAATGTGTGCACTCAACTTCCAGAGTTAAACCCGTGTGTGGATTCAGCAGTGTGCAAACTCTTTCTCTGCAGAGTCCCAAAACAGGCGTTTTCAGCCCATTACCGGCATATGGAAGAAACAGCAGTAAGCAGAGGGAAATATCTGCTTCTAAATCCAAAACGCAGCTATCTAACAGAACCGTTGTCAATGTGTGCACTCAACTTCCAGAGTTAAAGCCGTGTGTGGATTCAGCAGTCTGCAAACACTTTCTCTGCAGAGTCCCAAAACAGGCGTTTTCAGCCCATTACCGGCATATGGAAGAAACAGCAGTAAGCACAGGGAAATATCTGCTTCTAAATCCAAAATGCAGCTACGTAACAGAACGGTTGTCAATGTGTGCACTCAACTTCCAGAGTTAAACCCGTGTGTGGATTCAGCAGTCTGCAAACACTTTCTCTGCAGAGTCCCAAAACAGGCGTTTTCAGCCCATTACCGGCATATGGAAGAAACAGCAGTAAGCACAGGGAAATATCTGCTTCTAAATCCAAAACGCAGCTATCTAACAGAACGGTTGTCAATGTGTGCACTCAAATTCTAGAGGTAAACCCGTGTGTGGATTCAGCAGTCTGCAAACACTTTCTCTGCAGAGTCCCAAAACAGGCGTTTTCAGCCCATTACCGCCATATGGAAGAAACAGCAGTAAGCACAGGGAAATATCTGCTTCTAAATCCAAAACGCAGCTATCTAAAAGAACGGTTGTCAATGTGTGCACTCAACTTCCAGAGTTAAACCGGTGTGTGGATTCAGCAGTCTGCAAACTCTTTCTCTGCAGAGTCCCAAAAGAGGCGTTTTCAGCCCATTACCGGCATATGGAAGAAACAGCAGTAAGCACAGGCAAATATCTGCTTCTAAATCCAAAACGCAGCTACCTAACAGAACGGTTGTCAATGTGTGCACTCAACTTCCAGAGTTAAACCCGTGTGTGAATTCAGCAGTCTGCAAACACATTCTCTGCAGAGTCCCAAAACAGGCGTTTTCAGCCCGTTACCGGCATATGGAAGAAACAGCAGTAAGCACAGGGAAATATCTGCTTCTAAATCCAAAACGCAGCTATCTAACAGAACGGTTGTCAATGTGTGCACTCAACTTCCAGAGTTAAACCCGTGTGTGGATTCAGCAGTCTGCAAACACTTTCTCTGCAGAGTCCCAAAACAGGCGTTTTCAGCCCATTACCGGCATATGGAAGAAACAGCAGTAAGCACAGGGAAATATCTGCTTCTATATCCAAAACGCAGCTACCTAACAGAACGGTTGTCAATGTGTGCACTCAACTTCCAGAGTTAAACCCGTGTGTGGATTCAGCAATCTGCAAACACTTTCTCTGCAGAGTCCCAAAAGAGGCGTTTTCAGCCCATTACCGGCCTAGGGAAGAAACAGCAGTAAGCACAGGGAAATATCTGCTTCTAAATCCAAAACGCAGCTATCTAACAGAACGGTTGTCAATGTGTGCACTCAAATTCCAGAGGTAAACCCGTGTGTGGATTCAGCAGTCTGCAAACACTTTCTCTGCAGAGTCCCAAAACAGGCGTTTTCAGCCCATTACCGGCATATGGAAGAAACAGCAGTAAGCACAGGGAAATATCTGCTTCTAAATCCAAAACGCAGCTTTCTAACAGGACGGTTGTCAATGTGTGCACTCAACTTCCAGAGTTAAACCCGTGTGTGGATTCAGCAGTCTGCAAACACTTTCTCTGCAGAGTCCCAAAACAGGCGTTTTCAGCCCATTACCGGCATATGGAAGAAACAGCAGTAAGCACAGGGAAATATCTGCTTCTAAATCCAAAACGCAGCTATCTAACAGAACGGTTGTCAATGTGTGCACTCAACTTCCAGAGTTAAACCCGTGTGTGGATTCAGCAGTCTGCAAACACTTTCTCTGCATAGTCCCAAAACAGGCGTTTTCAGCCCATTACCGGCATATGGAAGAAACAGCAGTAAGCCCAGGGAAATATCTGCTTCTAAATCCAAAATGCAGCTATCTAACAGAACGGTTGTCAAAGTGTGCACTCAACTTCCAGAGTTAAACCCGTGTGTGGATTCAGGATTCTGCAAACACGTTCTCTGCAGAGTCCCAAAACACGCGTTTTCAGCCCATTACCGGCATATGGAAGAAACAGCAGTAAGCACAGGGAAATATCTGCTTCTAAATCCAAAACGCAGCTACCTAACAGAACGGTTGTCAATGTGTGCACTCAACTTCCAGAGTTAAACCCGTGTGTGGATTCAGCAGTCTGCAAACACTTTCTCTGCAGAGTCCCAAAACAGGCGTTTTCAGCCCATTACTGGCATATGGAACAAACAGCAGTAAGCACAGGGAAATATCTGCTTCTAAATCCAAAACGCAGCTATGTAACAGGACGGTTGTCAATGTGTGCACTCAACTTCCAGAGTTAAACCCGTGTGTGGATTCAGCAGTCTGCAAACACTTTCTCTGCAGAGTACCAAAACAGGCGTTTTCAGCCCATTACCGGCATAAGGAAGAAACAGCAGTAAGCACAGGGAAATATCTGCTTCTAAATCCAAAACGCAGCTATCTAACAGAACGGTTGTCAATGTGTGTACTCAACTTCCAGAGTTAAACCGGTGTGTGGATTCAGCAGTCTGCAAACACTTTCTCTGCAGAGTCCCAAAACAGGCGTTTTCAGCCCGTTACCGGCATATGGAAGAAACAGCAGTAAGCACAGGGAAATATCTGCTTCTAAATCCAAAACGCCGCTATCTAACAGAAAGGTTGTCAATGTGTGCACTCAACTTCCAGAGTTAAACCCGTGTGTGGATTCAGCAGTCTGCAAACACTTTCTCTGCAGAGTCCCAAAACAGGCGTTTTCAGCCCATTACCGGCATAGGGAAGAAACAGCAGTAAGCACAGGGAAATATCTGCTTCTAAATCCAAAACGCAGCTATCTAACAGAACGGTTGTCAATGTGTGCACTCAACTTCCAGAGTTAAACCCGTGTGTGGATTCAGCAGTCTGCAAACTCTTTCTCTGCAGAGTCCCAAAACAGGCGTTTTCAGCCCATTACCGGCATATGGAAGAAACAGCAGTAAGCACAGGGAAATATCTGCTTCTAAATCCAAAACGCAGCTATCTAACAGAACCGTTGTCAATGTGTGCACTCAACTTCCAGAGTTAAACCCGTGTGTGGATTCAGCAGTGTGCAAACTCTTTCTCTGCAGAGTCCCAAAACAGGCGTTTACAGCCCATTACTGGCATATGGAAGAAACAGCAGTAAGCACAGGGAAATATCTGCTTCTAAATCCAAAACGCAGCTATCTAACAGAACCGTTGTCAATGTGTGCACTCAACTTCCAGAGTTAAAGCCGTGTGTGGATTCAGCAGTCTGCAAACACTTTCTCTGCAGAGTCCCAAAACAGGCGTTTTCAGCCCATTACCGGCATATGGAAGAAACAGCAGTAAGCACAGGGAAATATCTGCTTCTAAATCCAAAATGCAGCTACCTAACAGAACGGTTGTCAATGTGTGCACTCAACTTCCAGAGTTAAACCCGTGTGTGGATTCAGCAGTCTGCAAACACTTTCTCTGCAGATTCCCAAAACAGGCGTTTTCAGCCCATTACCGGCATACGGAAGAAACAGCAGTAAGCACAGGGAAATATCTGCTTCTAAATCCAAAACGCAGCTATCTAACAGAACGGCTGTCAATGTGTGCACTCAAATTCCAGAGGTAAACCCGTGTGTGGATTCAGCAGTCTGCAAACACTTTCTCTGCAGAGTCCCAAAACAGGCGTTTTCAGCCCATTACCGCCATATTGAAGAAACAGCAGTAAGCACAGGGAAATATCTGCTTCTAAATCCAAAATGGAGCTATCGAAAAGAACGGTTGTCAATGTGTGCACTCAACTTCCAGAGTTAAACCCGTGTGTGGATTCAGCAGTCTGCAAACTCTTTCTCTGCAGAGTCCCAAAACAGGCGTTTTCAGCCCATTACCGGCATATGGAAGAAACAGCAGTAAGCACAGGGAAATATCTGCTTCTAAATCCAAAACGCAGCTATCTAACAGAACCGTTGTCAATGTCTGCACTCAACTTCCAGAGTTAAACCCGTGTGTGGATTCAGCAGTCTGCAAACTCTTTCTCTGCAGAGTCCCAAAACAGGCGTTTTCAGTCCATTACCGGCATATGGAAGAAACAGCAGTAAGCACAGGGAAATATCTGCTTCTAAATCCAAAACGCAGCTATCTAACAGAACCGTTGTCAATGTGTGCACTCAACTTACAGAGTTAAAGCCGTGTGTGGATTTAGCAGTCTACAAACACTTTCTCTGCAGAGTCCCAAAACAGGCGTTTTCAGCCCATTACCGCCATATGGAAGAAACAGCAGTAAGCACAGGGAAATATCTGCTTCTAAATCCAAAATGCAGCTATGTAACAGAACGGTTGTCAATGTGTGCAATCAACTTCCAGAGTTAAACCCGTGTGTGGATTCAGCAGTCTGCAAACACTTTCTCTGCAGAGTCCCAAAACAGGTGTTTTCAGCCCATTACCGGCATATGGAAGAAACAGCAGTAAGCACAGGGAAATATCTGCTTCTAAATCCAAAACGCAGCTATCTAACAGAACGGTTGTCAATGTGTGCACTCAAATTCCAGAGGTAAACCCGTGTGTGGATTCAGCAGTATGCAAACACTTTCTCTGCAGAGTCCCAAAACAGGCGTTTTCAGCCCATTACCGCCATATGGAAGAAACAGCAGTAAGCACAGGGAAATATCTGCTTCTAAATCCAAAACGCAGCTATCTAAAAGAACGGATGTCAATGTGTGCACTCAACTTCCAGAGTTAAACCGGTGTGTGGATTCAGCAGTCTGCAAACTCTTTCTCTGCAGAGTCCCAAAACAGGCGTTTTCAGCCCATTACCGGCATATGGAAGAAACAGCAGTAAGCACAGGCAAATATCTGATTCTAAATCCAAAACGCAGCTACCTAACAGAACGGTTGTCAATGTGTGCACTCAACTTCCAGAGTTAAACCCGTGTGTGAATTCAGCAGTCTGCAAACACATTCTCTGCAGAGTCCCAAAACAGGCGTTTTCAGCCCGTTACCGGCATATGGAAGAAACAGCAGTAAGCACAGGGAAATATCTGCTTCTAAATCCAAAACGCAGCTATCTAACAGAACGGTTGTCAATGTGTGCACTCAACTTCCAGAGTTAAACCCGTGTGTGGATTCAGCAGTCTGCAAACACTTTCTCTGCAGAGTCCCAAAACAGGCGTTTTCAGCCCATTACCGGCATATGGAAGAAACAGCAGTAAGCACAGGGAAATATCTGCTTCTATATCCAAAACGCAGCTACCTAACAGAACGGTTGTCAATGTGTGCACTCAACTTCCAGAGTTAAACCCGTGTGTGGATTCAGCAATCTGCAAACACTTTCTCTGCAGAGTCCCAAAACAGGCGTTTTCAGCCCATTACCGGCATATGGAAGAAACAGCAGTAAGCACAGGGAAATATCTGCTTCTAAATCCAAAACGCAGCTATCTAACAGAACGGTTGTCAATGTGTGCACTCAACTTCCAGAGTTAAACCCGTGTGTGGATTCAGCAGTCTGCAAACACTTTCTCTGCATAGTCCCAAAACAGGCGTTTTCAGCCCATTACCGGCATATGGAAGAAACAGCAGTAAGCACAGGGAAATATCTGCTTCTAAATCCAAAATGCAGCTATCTAACAGAACGGTTGTCAATGTGTGCACTCAACTTCCAGAGTTAAACCGGTGTGTGGATTCAGCAGTCTGCAAACACTTTCTCTGCAGAGTCCCAAAACAGGCGTTTTCAGCCCGTTACCGGCATATGGAAGAAACAGCAGTAAGCACAGGGAAATATCTGCTTCTAAATCCAAAACGCCGCTATCTAACAGAAAGGTTGTCAATGTGTGCACTCAACTTCCAGAGTTAAACCCGTGTGTGGATTCAGCAGTCTGCAAACACTTTCTCTGCAGAGTCCCAAAACAGGCGTTTTCAGCCCATTACCGGCATAGGGAAGAAACAGCAGTAAGCACAGGGAAATATCTGCTTCTAAATCCAAAACGCAGCTATCTAACAGAACGGTTGTCAATGTGTGCACTCAACTTCCAGAGTTAAACCCGTGTGTGGATTCAGCAGTCTGCAAACTCTTTCTCTGCAGAGTCCCAAAACAGGCGTTTTCAGCCCATTACCGGCATATGGAAGAAACAGCAGTAAGCACAGGGAAATATCTGCTTCTAAATCCAAAACGCAGCTATCTAACAGAACCGTTGTCAATGTGTGCACTCAACTTCCAGAGTTAAACCCGTGTGTGGATTCAGCAGTGTGCAAACTCTTTCTCTGCAGAGTCCCAAAACAGGCGTTTACAGCCCATTACTGGCATATGGAAGAAACAGCAGTAAGCACAGGGAAATATCTGCTTCTAAATCCAAAACGCAGCTATCTAACAGAACCGTTGTCAATGTGTGCACTCAACTTCCAGAGTTAAAGCCGTGTGTGGATTCAGCAGTCTGCAAACACTTTCTCTGCAGAGTCCCAAAACAGGCGTTTTCAGCCCATTACCGGCATATGGAAGAAACAGCAGTAAGCACAGGGAAATATCTGCTTCTAAATCCAAAATGCAGCTACCTAACAGAACGGTTGTCAATGTGTGCACTCAACTTCCAGAGTTAAACCCGTGTGTGGATTCAGCAGTCTGCAAACACTTTCTCTGCAGATTCCCAAAACAGGCGTTTTCAGCCCATTACCGGCATACGGAAGAAACAGCAGTAAGCACAGGGAAATATCTGCTTCTAAATCCAAAACGCAGCTATCTAACAGAACGGCTGTCAATGTGTGCACTCAAATTCCAGAGGTAAACCCTTGTGTGGATTCAGCAGTCTGCAAACACTTTCTCTGCAGAGTCCCAAAACAGGCGTTTTCAGCCCATTACCGCCATATTGAAGAAACAGCAGTAAGCACAGGGAAATATCTGCTTCTAAATCCAAAATGGAGCTATCGAAAAGAACGGTTGTCAATGTGTGCACTCAACTTCCAGAGTTAAACCCGTGTGTGGATTCAGCAGTCTGCAAACTCTTTCTCTGCAGAGTCCCAAAACAGGCGTTTTCAGCCCATTACCGGCATATGGAAGAAACAGCAGTAAGCACAGGGAAATATCTGCTTCTAAATCCAAAACGCAGCTATCTAACAGAACCGTTGTCAATGTGTGCACTCAACTTACAGAGTTAAAGCCGTGTGTGGATTTAGCAGTCTACAAACACTTTCTCTGCAGAGTCCCAAAACAGGCGTTTTCAGCCCATTACCGCCATATGGAAGAAACAGCAGTAAGCACAGGGAAATATCTGCTTCTAAATCCAAAATGCAGCTACGTAACAGAACGGTTGTCAATGTGTGCACTCAACTTCCAGAGTTAAACCCGTGTGTGGATTCAGCAGTCTGCAAACACTTTCTCTGCAGAGTCCCAAAACAGGTGTTTTCAGCCCTTTACCGGCATATGGAAGAAACAGCAGTAAGCACAGGCAAATATCTGATTCTAAATCCAAAACGCAGCTACCTAACAGAACGGTTGTCAATGTGTGCACTCAACTTCCAGAGTTAAACCCGTGTGTGAATTCAGCAGTCTGCAAACACATTCTCTGCAGAGTCCCAAAACAGGCGTTTTCAGCCCGTTACCGGCATATGGAAGAAACAGCAGTAAGCACAGGGAAATATCTGCTTCTAAATCCAAAACGCAGCTATCTAACAGAACGGTTGTCAATGTGTGCACTCAACTTCCAGAGTTAAACCCGTGTGTGGATTCAGCAGTCTGCAAACACTTTCTCTGCAGAGTCCCAAAACAGGCGTTTTCAGCCCATTACCGGCATATGGAAGAAACAGCAGTAAGCACAGGGAAATATCTGCTTCTATATCCAAAACGCAGCTACCTAACAGAACGGTTGTCAATGTGTGCACTCAACTTCCAGAGTTAAACCCGTGTGTGGATTCAGCAATCTGCAAACACTTTCTCTGCAGAGTCCCAAAACAGGCGTTTTCAGCCCATTACCGGCATATGGAAGAAACAGCAGTAAGCACAGGGAAATATCTGCTTCTAAATCCAAAACGCAGCTATCTAACAGAACGGTTGTCAATGTGTGCACTCAACTTCCAGAGTTAAACCCGTGTGTGGATTCAGCAGTCTGCAAACACTTTCTCTGCATAGTCCCAAAACAGGCGTTTTCAGCCCATTACCGGCATATGGAAGAAACAGCAGTAAGCACAGGGAAATATCTGCTTCTAAATCCAAAATGCAGCTATCTAACAGAACGGTTGTCAATGTGTGCACTCAACTTCCAGAGTTAAACCCGTGTGTGGATTCAGCATTCTGCAAACACGTTCTCTGCAGAGTCCCAAAACACGCGTTTTCAGCCCATTACCGGCATATGGAAGAAACAGCAGTAAGCACAGGGAAATATCTGCTTCTAAATCCAAAACGCAGCTACCTAACAGAACGGTTGTCAATGTGTGCACTCAACTTCCAGAGTTCAACCCGTGTGTGGATTCAGCAGTCTGCAAACACTTTCTCTGCAGAGTCCCAAAACAGGCGTTTTCAGCCCATTACTGGCATATGGAAGAAACAGCAGTAAGCACAGGGAAATATCTGCTTCTAAATCCAAAACGCCGCTATCTAAAAGAAAGGTTGTCAATGTGTGCACTCAACTTCCAGAGTTAAACCCGTGTGTGGATTCAGCAGTCTGCAAACACTTTCTCTGCAGAGTACCAAAACAGGCGTTTTCAGCCCATTACCGGCATAAGGAAGAAACAGCAGTAAGCACAGGGAAATATCTGCTTCTAAATCCAAAACGCAGCTATCTAACAGAACGGTTGTCAATGTGTGCACTCAACTTCCAGAGTTAAACCGGTGTGTGGATTCAGCAGTCTGCAAACACTTTCTCTGCAGAGTCCCATAACAGGCGTTTTCAGCCCGTTACCGGCATATGGAAGAAACAGCAGTAAGCACAGGGAAATATCTGCTTCTAAATCCAAAACGCCGCTATCTAAAAGAAAGGTTGTCAATGTGTGCACTCAACTTCCAGAGTTAAACCCGTGTGTGGATTCAGCAGTCTGCAAACACTTTCTCTGCAGAGTCCCAAAACAGGCGTTTTCAGCCCATTACCGGCATATGGAAGAAACAGCAGTAAGCACAGGGAAATATCTGCTTCTAAATCCAAAACGCAGCTATCTAACAGAACGGTTGTCAATGTGTGCACTCAACTTCCAGAGTTAAACCCGTGTGTGGATTCAGCAGTCTGCAAACTCTTTCTCTGCAGAGTCCCAAAACAGGCGTTTTCAGCCCATTACCGGCATATGGAAGAAACAGCAGTAAGCATAGGGAAATATCTGCTTCTAAATCCAAAACGCAGCTATCTAACAGAACCGTTGTCAATGTGTGCACTCAACTTCCAGAGTTAAACCCGTGTGTGGATTCAGCAGTGTGCAAACTCTTTCTCTGCAGAGTCCCAAAACAGGCGTTTTCAGCCCATTACTGGCATATGGAATAAACAGCAGTAAGCACAGGGAAATATCTGCTTCTAAATCCAAAACGCAGCTATCTAACAGAACCGTTGTCAATGTGTGCACTCAACTTCCAGAGTTAAAGCCGTGTGTGGATTCAGCAGTCTGCAAACACTTTCTCTGCAGAGTCCCAAAACAGGCGTTTTCAGCCCATTACCGGCATATGGAAGAAACAGCAGTAAGCACAGGGAAATATCTGCTTCTAAATCCAAAATGCAGCTACCTAACAGAACGGTTGTCAATGTGTGCACTCAACTTCCAGAGTTAAACCCGTGTGTGGATTCAGCAGTCTGCAAACACTTTCTCTGCAGATTCCCAAAACAGGCGTTTTCAGCCCATTACCGGCATACGGAAGAAACAGCAGTAAGCACAGGGAAATATCTGCTTCTAAATCCAAAACGCAGCTATCTAACAGAACGGCTGTCAATGTGTGCTCTCAAATTCTAGAGGTAAACCCGTGTGTGGATTCAGCAGTCTGCAAACACTTTCTCTGCAGAGTCCCAAAACAGGCGTTTTCAGCCCATTACTGGCATATGGAAGAAACAGCAGTAAGCACAGGGAAATATCTGCTTCTATATCCAAAACGCAGCTACCTAACAGAACGGTTGTCAATGTGTGCACTCAACTTCCAGAGTTAAACCCGTGTGTGGATTCAGCAATCTGCAAACACTTTCTCTGCAGAGTCCCAAAACAGGCGTTTTCAGCCCATTACCGGCATATGGAAGAAACAGCAGTAAGCACAGGGAAATATCTGCTTCTAAATCCAAAACGCAGCTATCTAACAGAACGGTTGTCAATGTGTGCACTCAACTTCCAGAGTTAAACCCGTGTGTGGATTCAGCAGTCTGCAAACACTTTCTCTGCATAGTCCCAAAACAGGCGTTTTCAGCCCATTACCGGCATATGGAAGAAACAGCAGTAAGCACAGGGAAATATCTGCTTCTAAATCCAAAATGCAGCTATCTAACAGAACGGTTGTCAATGTGTGCACTCAACTTCCAGAGTTAAACCGGTGTGTGGATTCAGCAGTCTGCAAACACTTTCTCTGCAGAGTCCCAAAACAGGCGTTTTCAGCCCATTACCGGCATATGGAAGAAACAGCAGTAAGCACAGGGAAATATCTGCTTCTAAATCCAAAACGCAGCTATCTAACAGAACCGTTGTCAATGTGTGCACTCAACTTCCAGAGTTAAACCCGTGTGTGGATTCAGCAGTGTGCAAACTCTTTCTCTGCAGAGTCCCAAAACAGGCGTTTACAGCCCATTACTGGCATATGGAAGAAACAGCAGTAAGCACAGGGAAATATCTGCTTCTAAATCCAAAACGCAGCTATCTAACAGAACCGTTGTCAATGTGTGCACTCAACTTCCAGAGTTAAAGCCGTGTGTGGATTCAGCAGTCTGCAAACACTTTCTCTGCAGAGTCCCAAAACAGGCGTTTTCAGCCCATTACCGGCATATGGAAGAAACAGCAGTAAGCACAGGGAAATATCTGCTTCTAAATCCAAAATGCAGCTACCTAACAGAACGGTTGTCAATGTGTGCACTCAACTTCCAGAGTTAAACCCGTGTGTGGATTCAGCAGTCTGCAAACACTTTCTCTGCAGATTCCCAAAACAGGCGTTTTCAGCCCATTACCGGCATACGGAAGAAACAGCAGTAAGCACAGGGAAATATCTGCTTCTAAATCCAAAACGCAGCTATCTAACAGAACGGCTGTCAATGTGTGCACTCAAATTCCAGAGGTAAACCCGTGTGTGGATTCAGCAGTCTGCAAACACTTTCTCTGCAGAGTCCCAAAACAGGCGTTTTCAGCCCATTACCGCCATATTGAAGAAACAGCAGTAAGCACAGGGAAATATCTGCTTCTAAATCCAAAATGGAGCTATCGAAAAGAACGGTTGTCAATGTGTGCACTCAACTTCCAGAGTTAAACCCGTGTGTGGATTCAGCAGTCTGCAAACTCTTTCTCTGCAGAGTCCCAAAACAGGCGTTTTCAGCCCATTACCGGCATATGGAAGAAACAGCAGTAAGCACAGGGAAATATCTGCTTCTAAATCCAAAACGCAGCTATCTAACAGAACCGTTGTCAATGTGTGCACTCAACTTCCAGAGTTAAACCCGTGTGTGGATTCAGCAGTCTGCAAACTCTTCCTCTGCAGAGTCCCAAAACAGGCGTTTTCAGCCCATTACCGGCATATGGAAGAAACAGCAGTAAGCACAGGGAAATATCTGCTTCTAAATCCAAAACGCAGCTATCTAACAGAACCGTTGTCAATGTGTGCACTCAACTTACAGAGTTAAAGCCGTGTGTGGATTTAGCAGTCTACAAACACTTTCTCTGCAGAGTCCCAAAACAGGCGTTTTCAGCCCATTACCGCCATATGGAAGAAACAGCAGTAAGCACAGGGAAATATCTGCTTCTAAATCCAAAATGCAGCTACGTAACAGAACGGTTGTCAATGTGTGCACTCAACTTCCAGAGTTAAACCCGTGTGTGGATTCAGCAGTCTGCAAACACTTTCTCTGCAGAGTCCCAAAACAGGTGTTTTCAGCCCATTACCGGCATATGGAAGAAACAGCAGTAAGCACAGGGAATATCTGCTTCTAAATCCAAAACGCAGCTATCTAACAGAACGGTTGTCAATGTGTGCACTCAAATTCCAGAGGTAAACCCGTGTGTGGATTCAGCAGTATGCAAACACTTTCTCTGCAGAGTCCCAAAACAGGCGTTTTCAGCCCATTACCGCCATATGGAAGAAACAGCAGTAAGCACAGGGAAATATCTGCTTCTAAATCCAAAACGCAGCTATCTAAAAGAACGGTTGTCAATGTGTGCACTCAACTTCCAGAGTTAAACCGGTGTGTGGATTCAGCAGTCTGCAAACTCTTTCTCTGCAGAGTCAAAAAACAGGCGTTTTCAGCCCATTACCGGCATATGGAAGAAACAGCAGTAAGCACAGGGAAATATCTGATTCTAAATCCAAAACGCAGCTACCTAACAGAACGGTTGTCAATGTGTGCACTCAACTTCCAGAGTTAAACCCGTGTGTGAATTCAGCAGTCTGCAAACACATTCTCTGCAGAGTCCCAAAACAGGCGTTTTCAGCCCGTTACCGGCATATGGAAGAAACAGCAGTAAGCACAGGGAAATATCTGCTTCTAAATCCAAAACGCAGCTATCTAACAGAACGGTTGTCAATGTGTGCACTCAACTTCCAGAGGTAAACCCGTGTGTGGATTCAGCAGTCTGCAAACACTTTCTCTGCAGAGTCCCAAAACAGGCGTTTTCAGCCCATTACCGGCATATGGAAGAAACAGCAGTAAGCACAGGGAAATATCTGCTTCTATATCCAAAACGCAGCTACCTAACAGAACGGTTGTCAATGTGTGCACTCAACTTCCAGAGTTAAACCCGTGTGTGGATTCAGCAATCTGCAAACACTTTCTCTGCAGAGTCCCAAAACAGGCGTTTTCAGCCCATTACCGGCATATGGAAGAAACAGCAGTAAGCACAGGGAAATATCTGCTTCTAAATCCAAAACGCAGCTATCTAACAGAACGGTTGTCAATGTGTGCACTCAACTTCCAGAGTTAAACCCGTGTGTGGATTCAGCAGTCTGCAAACACTTTCTCTGCATAGTCCCAAAACAGGCGTTTTCAGCCCATTACCGGCATATGGAAGAAACAGCAGTAAGCACAGGGAAATATCTGCTTCTAAATCCAAAATGCAGCTATCTAACAGAACGGTTGTCAATGTGTGCACTCAACTTCCAGAGTTAAACCCGTGTGTGGATTCAGCATTCTGCAAACACGTTCTCTGCAGAGTCCCAAAACACGCGTTTTCAGCCCATTACCGGCATATGGAAGAAACAGCAGTAAGCACAGGGAAATATCTGCTTCTAAATCCAAAACGCAGCTACCTAACAGAACGGTTGTCAATGTGTGCACTCAACTTCCAGAGTTCAACCCGTGTGTGGATTCAGCAGTCTGCAAACACTTTCTCTGCAGAGTCCCAAAACAGGCGTTTTCAGCCCATTACTGGCATATGGAAGAAACAGCAGTAAGCACAGGGAAATATCTGCTTCTAAATCCAAAACGCCGCTATCTAAAAGAAAGGTTGTCAATGTGTGCACTCAACTTCCAGAGTTAAACCCGTGTGTGGATTCAGCAGTCTGCAAACACTTTCTCTGCAGAGTACCAAAACAGGCGTTTTCAGCCCATTACCGGCATAAGGAAGAAACAGCAGTAAGCACAGGGAAATATCTGCTTCTAAATCCAAAACGCAGCTATCTAACAGAACGGTTGTCAATGTGTGCACTCAACTTCCAGAGTTAAACCGGTGTGTGTATTCAGCAGTCTGCAAACACTTTCTCTGCAGAGTCCCATAACAGGCGTTTTCAGCCCGTTACCGGCATATGGAAGAAACAGCAGTAAGCACAGGGAAATATCTGCTTCTAAATCCAAAACGCCGCTATCTAAAAGAAAGGTTGTCAATGTGTGCACTCAACTTCCAGAGTTAAACCCGTGTGTGGATTCAGCAGTCTGCAAACACTTTCTCTGCAGAGTCCCAAAACAGGCGTTTTCAGCCCATTACCGGCATATGGAAGAAACAGCAGTAAGCACAGGGAAATATCTGCTTCTAAACCCAAAACGCAGCTATCTAACAGAACGGTTGTCAATGTGTGCACTCAACTTCCAGAGTTAAACCCGTGTGTGGATTCAGCAGTCTGCAAACTCTTTCTCTGCAGAGTCCCAAAACAGGCGTTTTCAGCCCATTACCGGCATATGGAAGAAACAGCAGTAAGCACAGGGAAATATCTGCTTCTAAATCCAAAACGCAGCTATCTAACAGAACCGTTGTCAATGTGTGCACTCAACTTCCAGAGTTAAACCCGTGTGTGGATTCAGCAGTGTGCAAACTCTTTCTCTGCAGAGTCCCAAAACAGGCGTTTTCAGCCCATTACTGGCATATGGAATAAGCAGCAGTAAGCACAGGGAAATATCTGCTTCTAAATCCAAAACGCAGCTATCTAACAGAACCGTTGTCAATGTGTGCACTCAACTTCCAGAGTTAAAGCCGTGTGTGGATTCAGCAGTCTGCAAACACTTTCTCTGCAGAGTCCCAAAACAGGCGTTTTCAGCCCATTAACGGCATATGGAAGAAACAGCAGTAAGCACAGGGAAATATCTGCTTCTAAATCCAAAATGCAGCTACCTAACAGAACGGTTGTCAATGTGTGCACTCAACTTCCAGAGTTAAACCCGTGTGTGGATTCAGCAGTCTGCAAACACTTTCTCTGCAGATTCCCAAAACAGGCGTTTTCAGCCCATTACCGGCATACGGAAGAAACAGCAGTAAGCACAGGGAAATATCTGCTTCTAAATCCAAAACGCAGCTATCTAACAGAACGGCTGTCAATGTGAGCACTCAAATTCTAGAGGTAAACCCGTGTGTGGATTCAGCAGTCTGCAAACACTTTCTCTGCAGAGTCCCAAAACAGGCGTTTTCAGCCCATTACCGCCATATGGAAGAAACAGCAGTAAGCACAGGGAAATATCTGCTTCTAAATCCAAAACGCAGCTATCTAAAAGAACGGTTGTCAATGTGTGCACTCAACTTCCAGAGTTAAACCGGTGTGTGGATTCAGCAGTCTGCAAACACTTTCTCTGCACAGTCCCAAAACAGGCGTTTTCAGCCCATTACCGGCATATGGAAGAAACAGCAGTAAGCACAGGGAAATATCTGCTTCTAAATCCAAAACGCAGCTATCTAACAGAACCGTTGTCAATGTGTGCACTCAACTTACAGAGTTAAAGCCGTGTGTGGATTTAGCAGTCTACAAACACTTTCTCTGCAGAGTCCCAAAACAGGCGTTTTCAGCCCATTACCGCCATATGGAAGAAACAGCAGTAAGCACAGGGAAATATCTGCTTCTAAATCCAAAATGCAGCTACGTAACAGAACGGTTGTCAATGTGTGCACTCAACTTCCAGAGTTAAACCCGTGTGTGGATTCAGCAGTCTGCAAACACTTTCTCTGCAGAGTCCCAAAACAGGTGTTTTCAGCCCATTACCGGCATATGGAAGAAACAGCAGTAAGCACAGGGAAATATCTGCTTCTAAATCCAAAACGCAGCTATCTAACAGAACGGTTGTCAATGTGTGCACTCAAATTCCAGAGGTAAACCCGTGTGTGGATTCAGCAGTATGCAAACACTTTCTCTGCAGAGTCCCAAAACAGGCGTTTTCAGCCCATTACCGCCATATGGAAGAAACAGCAGTAAGCACAGGGAAATATCTGCTTCTAAATCCAAAACGCAGCTATCTAAAAGAACGGTTGTCAATGTGTGCACTCAACTTCCAGAGTTAAACCGGTGTGTGGATTCAGCAGTCTGCAAACTCTTTCTCTGCAGAGTCCCAAAACAGGCGTTTTCAGCCCATTACCGGCATATGGAAGAAACAGCAGTAAGCACAGGCAAATATCTGATTCTAAATCCAAAACGCAGCTACCTAACAGAACGGTTGTCAATGTGTGCACTCAACTTCCAGAGTTAAACCCGTGTGTGAATTCAGCAGTCTGCAAACACATTCTCTGCAGAGTCCCAAAACAGGCGTTTTCAGCCCGTTACCGGCATATGGAAGAAACAGCAGTAAGCACAGGGAAATATCTGCTTCTAAATCCAAAACGCAGCTATCTAACAGAACGGTTGTCAATGTGTGCACTCAACTTCCAGAGGTAAACCCGTGTGTGGATTCAGCAGTCTGCAAACACTTTCTCTGCAGAGTCCCAAAACAGGCGTTTTCAGCCCATTACCGGCATATGGAAGAAACAGCAGTAAGCACAGGGAAATATCTGCTTCTATATCCAAAACGCAGCTACCTAACAGAACGGTTGTCAATGTGTGCACTCAACTTCCAGAGTTAAACCCGTGTGTGGATTCAGCAATCTGCAAACACTTTCTCTGCAGAGTCCCAAAACAGGCGTTTTCAGCCCATTACCGGCATATGGAAGAAACAGCAGTAAGCACAGGGAAATATCTGCTTCTAAATCCAAAACGCAGCTATCTAACAGAACGGTTGTCAATGTGTGCACTCAACTTCCAGAGTTAAACCCGTGTGTGGATTCAGCAGTCTGCAAACACTTTCTCTGCATAGTCCCAAAACAGGCGTTTTCAGCCCATTACCGGCATATGGAAGAAACAGCAGTAAGCACAGGGAAATATCTGCTTCTAAATCCAAAATGCAGCTATCTAACAGAACGGTTGTCAATGTGTGCACTCAACTTCCAGAGTTAAACCCGTGTGTGGATTCAGCATTCTGCAAACACGTTCTCTGCAGAGTCCCAAAACACGCGTTTTCAGCCCATTACCGGCATATGGAAGAAACAGCAGTAAGCACAGGGAAATATCTGCTTCTAAATCCAAAACGCAGCTACCTAACAGAACGGTTGTCAATGTGTGCACTCAACTTCCAGAGTTCAACCCGTGTGTGGATTCAGCAGTCTGCAAACACTTTCTCTGCAGAGTCCCAAAACAGGCGTTTTCAGCCCATTACTGGCATATGGAAGAAACAGCAGTAAGCACAGGGAAATATCTGCTTCTAAATCCAAAACGCCGCTATCTAAAAGAAAGGTTGTCAATGTGTGCACTCAACTTCCAGAGTTAAACCCGTGTGTGGATTCAGCAGTCTGCAAACACTTTCTCTGCAGAGAACCAAAACAGGCGTTTTCAGCCCATTACCGGCATAAGGAAGAAACAGCAGTAAGCACAGGGAAATATCTGCTTCTAAATCCAAAACGCAGCTATCTAACAGAACGGTTGTCAATGTGTGCACTCAACTTCCAGAGTTAAACCGGTGTGTGTATTCAGCAGTCTGCAAACACTTTCTCTGCAGAGTCCCATAACAGGCGTTTTCAGCCCGTTACCGGCATATGGAAGAAACAGCAGTAAGCACAGGGAAATATCTGCTTCTAAATCCAAAACGCCGCTATCTAAAAGAAAGGTTGTCAATGTGTGCACTCAACTTCCAGAGTTAAACCCGTGTGTGGATTCAGCAGTCTGCAAACACTTTCTCTGCAGAGTCCCAAAACAGGCGTTTTCAGCCCATTACCGGCATATGGAAGAAACAGCAGTAAGCACAGGGAAATATCTGCTTCTAAATCCAAAACGCAGCTATCTAACAGAACGGTTGTCAATGTGTGCACTCAACTTCCAGAGTTAAACCCGTGTGTGGATTCAGCAGTCTGCAAACTCTTTCTCTGCAGAGTCCCAAAACAGGCGTTTTCAGCCCATTACCGGCATATGGAAGAAACAGCAGTAAGCACAGGGAAATATCTGCTTCTAAATCCAAAACGCAGCTATCTAACAGAACCGTTGTCAATGTGTGCACTCAACTTCCAGAGTTAAACCCGTGTGTGGATTCAGCAGTGTGCAAACTCTTTCTCTGCAGAGTCCCAAAGCAGGCGTTTTCAGCCCATTACTGGCATATGGAATAAGCAGCAGTAAGCACAGGGAAATATCTGCTTCTAAATCCAAAACGCAGCTATCTAACAGAACCGTTGTCAATGTGTGCACTCAACTTCCAGAGTTAAAGCCGTGTGTGGATTCAGCAGTCTGCAAACACTTTCTCTGCAGAGTCCCAAAACAGGCGTTTTCAGCCCATTAACGGCATATGGAAGAAACAGCAGTAAGCACAGGGAAATATCTGCTTCTAAATCCAAAATGCAGCTACCTAACAGAACGGTTGTCAATGTGTGCACTCAACTTCCAGAGTTAAACCCGTGTGTGGATTCAGCAGTCTGCAAACACTTTCTCTGCAGATTCCCAAAACAGGCGTTTTCAGCCCATTACCGGCATACGGAAGAAACAGCAGTAAGCACAGGGAAATATCTGCTTCTAAATCCAAAACGCAGCTATCTAACAGAACGGCTGTCAATGTGAGCACTCAAATTCTAGAGGTAAACCCGTGTGTGGATTCAGCAGTCTGCAAACACTTTCTCTGCAGAGTCCCAAAACAGGCGTTTTCAGCCCATTACCGCCATATGGAAGAAACAGCAGTAAGCACAGGGAAATATCTGCTTCTAAATCCAAAACGCAGCTATCTAAAAGAACGGTTGTCAATGTGTGCACTCAACTTCCAGAGTTAAACCGGTGTGTGGATTCAGCAGTCTGCAAACACTTTCTCTGCACAGTCCCAAAACAGGCGTTTTCAGCCCATTACCGGCATATGGAAGAAACAACAGTAAGCACAGGCAAATATCTGCTTCTAAATCCAAAACGCAGCTATCTAACAGAACCGTTGTCAATGTGTGCACTCAACTTCCAGAGTTAAACCCGTGTGTGGATTCAGCAGTCTGCAAACACTTTCTCTGCACAGTCCCAAAACAGGCGTTTTCAGCCCATTACCGGCATATGGAAGAAACAGCAGTAAGCACAGGGAAATATCTGCTTCTAAATCCAAAACGCAGCTATCTAACAGAACCGTTGTCAATGTGTGCACTCAACTTACAGAGTTAAAGCCGTGTGTGGATTTAGCAGTCTACAAACACTTTCTCTGCAGAGTCCCAAATCAGGCGTTTTCAGCCCATTACGGGCATATGGAAGAAACAGCAGTAAGCACAGGGAAATATCTGCTTCTAAATCCAAAATGCAGCTACGTAACAGAACGGTTGTCAATGTGTGCACTCAACTTCCAGAGTTAAACCCGTGTGTGGATTCAGCAGTCTGCAAACACTTTCTCTGCAGAGTCCCAAAACAGGTGTTTTCAGCCCATTACCGGCATATGGAAGAAACAGCAGTAAGCACAGGGAAATATCTGCTTCTAAATCCAAAACGCAGCTATCTAACAGAACGGTTGTCAATGTGTGCACTCAAATTCCAGAGGTAAACCCGTGTGTGGATTCAGCAGTATGCAAACACTTTCTCTGCAGAGTCCCAAAACAGGCGTTTTCAGCCCATTACCGCCATATGGAAGAAACAGCAGTAAGCACAGGGAAATATCTGCTTCTAAATCCAAAACGCAGCTATCTAAAAGAACGGTTGTCAATGTGTGCACTCAACTTCCAGAGTTAAACCGGTGTGTGGATTCAGCAGTCTGCAAACTCTTTCTCTGCAGAGTCCCAAAACAGGCGTTTTCAGCCCATTACCGGCATATGGAAGAAACAGCAGTAAGCACAGGCAAATATCTGATTCTAAATCCAAAACGCAGCTACCTAACAGAACGGTTGTCAATGTGTGCACTCAACTTCCAGAGTTAAACCCGTGTGTGAATTCAGCAGTCTGCAAACACATTCTCTGCAGAGTCCCAAAACAGGCGTTTTCAGCCCGTTACCGGCATATGGAAGAAACAGCAGTAAGCACAGGGAAATATCTGCTTCTAAATCCAAAACGCAGCTATCTAACAGAACGGTTGTCAATGTGTGCACTCAACTTCCAGAGGTAAACCCGTGTGTGGATTCAGCAGTCTGCAAACACTTTCTCTGCAGAGTCCCAAAACAGGCGTTTTCAGCCCATTACCGGCATATGGAAGAAACAGCAGTAAGCACAGGGAAATATCTGCTTCTATATCCAAAACCCAGCTACCTAACAGAACGGTTGTCAATGTGTGCACTCAACTTCCAGAGTTAAACCCGTGTGTGGATTCAGCAATCTGCAAACACTTTCTCTGCAGAGTCCCAAAACAGGCGTTTTCAGCCCATTACCGGCATATGGAAGAAACAGCAGTAAGCACAGGGAAATATCTGCTTCTAAATCCAAAACGCAGCTATCTAACAGAACGGTTGTCAATGTGTGCACTCAACTTCCAGAGTTAAACCCGTGTGTGGATTCAGCAGTCTGCAAACACTTTCTCTGCATAGTCCCAAAACAGGTGTTTTCAGCCCATTACCGGCATATGGAAGAAACAGCAGTAAGCACAGGGAAATATCTGCTTCTAAATCCAAAATGCAGCTATCTAACAGAACGGTTGTCAATGTGTGCACTCAACTTCCAGAGTTAAACCCGTGTGTGGATTCAGCATTCTGCAAACACGTTCTCTGCAGAGTCCCAAAACACGCGTTTTCAGCCCATTACCAGCATATGGAAGAAACAGCAGTAAGCACAGGGAAATATCTGCTTCTAAATCCAAAACGCAGCTACCTAACAGAACGGTTGTCAATGTGTGCACTCAACTTCCAGAGTTCAACCCGTGTGTGGATTCAGCAGTCTGCAAACACTTTCTCTGCAGAGTCCCAAAACAGGCGTTTTCAGCCCATTACTGGCATATGGAAGAAACAGCAGTAAGCACAGGGAAATATCTGCTTCTAAATCCAAAACGCCGCTATCTAAAAGAAAGGTTGTCAATGTGTGCACTCAACTTCCAGAGTTAAACCCGTGTGTGGATTCAGCAGTCTGCAAACACTTTCTCTGCAGAGTACCAAAACAGGCGTTTTCAGCCCATTACCGGCATAAGGAAGAAACAGCAGTAAGCACAGGGAAATATCTGCTTCTAAATCCAAAACGCAGCTATCTAACAGAACGGTTGTCAATGTGTGCACTCAACTTCCAGAGTTAAACCGGTGTGTGTATTCAGCAGTCTGCAAACACTTTCTCTGCAGAGTCCCATAACAGGCGTTTTCAGCCCGTTACCGGCATATGGAAGAAACAGCAGTAAGCACAGGGAAATATCTGCTTCTAAATCCAAAACGCCGCTATCTAAAAGAAAGGTTGTCAATGTGTGCACTCAACTTCCAGAGTTAAACCCGTGTGTGGATTCAGCAGTCTGCAAACACTTTCTCTGCAGAGTCCCAAAACAGGCGTTTTCAGCCCATTACCGGCATATGGAAGAAACAGCAGTAAGCACAGGGAAATATCTGCTTCTAAATCCAAAACGCAGCTATCTAACAGAACGGTTGTCAATGTGTGCACTCAACTTCCAGAGTTAAACCCGTGTGTGGATTCAGCAGTCTGCAAACTCTTTCTCTGCAGAGTCCCAAAACAGGCGTTTTCAGCCCATTACCGGCATATGGAAGAAACAGCAGTAAGCACAGGGAAATATCTGCTTCTAAATCCAAAACGCAGCTATCTAACAGAACCGTTGTCAATGTGTGCACTCAACTTCCAGAGTTAAACCCGTGTGTGGATTCAGCAGTGTGCAAACTCTTTCTCTGCAGAGTCCCAAAACAGGCGTTTTCAGCCCATTACTGGCATATGGAATAAGCAGCAGTAAGCACAGGGAAATATCTGCTTCTAAATCCAAAACGCAGCTATCTAACAGAACCGTTGTCAATGTGTGCACTCAACTTCCAGAGTTAAAGCCGTGTGTGGATTCAGCAGTCTGCAAACACTTTCTCTGCAGAGTCCCAAAACAGGCGTTTTCAGCCCATTAACGGCATATGGAAGAAACAGCAGTAAGCACAGGGAAATATCTGCTTCTAAATCCAAAATGCAGCTACCTAACAGAACGGTTGTCAATGTGTGCACTCAACTTCCAGAGTTAAACCCGTGTGTGGATTCAGCAGTCTGCAAACACTTTCTCTGCAGATTCCCAAAACAGGCGTTTTCAGCCCATTACCGGCATACGGAAGAAACAGCAGTAAGCACAGGGAAATATCTGCTTCTAAATCCAAAACGCAGCTATCTAACAGAACGGCTGTCAATGTGAGCACTCAAATTCTAGAGGTAAACCCGTGTGTGGATTCAGCAGTCTGCAAACACTTTCTCTGCAGAGTCCCAAAACAGGCGTTTTCAGCCCATTACCGCCATATGGAAGAAACAGCAGTAAGCACAGGGAAATATCTGCTTCTAAATCCAAAACGCAGCTATCTAAAAGAACGGTTGTCAATGTGTGCACTCAACTTCCAGAGTTAAACCGGTGTGTGGATTCAGCAGTCTGCAAACACTTTCTCTGCACAGTCCCAAAACAGGCGTTTTCAGCCCATTACCGGCATATGGAAGAAACAGCAGTAAGCACAGGCAAATATCTGCTTCTAAATCCAAAACGCAGCTATCTAACAGAACCGTTGTCAATGTGTGCACTCAACTTCCAGAGTTAAACCCGTGTGTGGATTCAGCAGTCTGCAAACTCTTTCTCTGCAGAGTCCCAAAACAGGCGTTTTCAGCCCATTACCGGCATATGGAAGAAACAGCAGTAAGCACAGGGAAATATCTGCTTCTAAATCCAAAACGCAGCTATCTAACAGAACCGTTTTCAATGTGTGCCCTCAACTTCCAGAGTTAAAGCCGTGAGTGGATTCAGCAGTCTGCAAACACTTTCTCTGCAGAGTCCCAAAGCAGGCGTTTTCAGCCCATTACCGCCATATGGAAGAAACAGCAGTAAGCACAGGGAAATATCTGCTTCTAAATCCAAAATGCAGCTACGTAACAGAACGGTTGTCAATGTGTGCACTCAACTTCCAGAGTTAAACCCGTGTGTGGATTCAGCAGTCTGCAAACACTTTCTCTGCAGAGTCCCAAAACAGGCGTTTTCAGCCCATTACCGCCATATGGAAGAAACAGCAGTAAGCACAGGCAAATATCTGCTTCTAAATCCAAAACGCAGCTACCTAACAGAACGGTTGTCAATGTGTGCACTCAACTTCCAGAGTTAAACCCGTGTGTGGATTCAGCAGTCTGCAAACACTTTCTCTGCAGAGTCCCAAAACAGGCGATTCAACCCCTTTACCGGCATAAGGAAGAAACAGCAGTAAGCACAGGTAAATATCTGCTTCTAATTCCAAAACGCAGCTATCTAACAGAACGGTTGTCAATGTGTGCACTCAACTTCCAGAGTTAAACCCGTGTGTGGATTCAGCAGTCTGCAAACACTTTCTCTGCAGAGTCCCAAAACAGGCGTTTTCAGCCCATTACCGGCATATGGAAGAAACAGCAGTAAGCACAGGGAAATATCTGCTTCTAAATCCAAAACGCAGCTATCTAACAGAACGGTTGTCAATGTGTGCACTCAAATTCCAGAGGTAAACCCGTGTGTGGATTCAGCAGTCTGCAAACACTTTCTCTGCAGAGTCCCAAAACAGGCCTTTTCAGCCCATTACCGCCATATGGAAGAAACAGCAGTAAGCACAGGGAAATATCTGCTTCTAAATCCAAAACGCAGCTACCTAACAGAACGGTTGTCAATGTGTGCACTCAACTTCCAGAGTTAAACCGGTGTGTGGATTCAGCAGTCTGGAAACACTTTCTCTGCAGAGTCCCAAAACAGGCGTTTTCAGCCCATTACCGGCATATGGAAGAAACAGCAGTAAGCACAGGGAAATATCTGCTTCTAAATCCAAAACGCAGCTATCTAACAGGACGGTTGTCAATGTGTGCACTCAACTTCCAGAGTTAAACTCGTGTGTGGATTCAGCAGTCTGCAAACACTTTCTCTGAAGAGTCCCAAAACAGGCGTTTTCAGCCATTACCGGCATAAGGAAGAAACAGCAGTAAGCACAGGTAAATATCTGCTTCTAAATCCAAAACGCAGCTATCTAACAGAACGGTTGTCAATGTGTGCACTCAACTTCCAGAGTTAAACCCGTGTGTGGATTCAGCAGTCTGCAAACACTTTCTCTGCAGAGTCCCAAAACAGGCGTTTTCAGCCCATTACCGGCATATGGAAGAAACAGCAGTAAGCACAGGGAAATATCTGCTTCTAAATCCAAAACTCAGCTACCTAACAGAACGGTTGTCAATGTGTGCACTCAACTTCCAGAGTTAAACCCGTGTGTGGATTCAACAGTCTGCAAACTCTTTCTCTGCAGAGTCCGAAAACAGGCGTTTTCAGCCGTTAGCGGCATATGGAAGAAACAGCAGTAAGCACAGGGAAATATCTGCTTCTAAATCCAAAACGCAGCTATCTAACAGAACGGTTGTCAATGTGTGCACTCAACTTCCAGAGTTAAACCGGTGTGTGGATTCAGCAGTCTGCAAACACTTTCTCTGCAGAGTACCAAAGCAGGTGCTTTCAGCCCCATTATTGACATATGGAAGAAACAGCAGTAAGCACAGGGAAATATCTGCTTCTAAATCCAAAACGCAGCTTTCTAACAGGACGGTTGTCAATGTGTGCACTCAACTTCCAGAGTTAAACCGTGTGTGGATTCAGCAGTCTGCAAACACTTTCTCTGCAGAGTCCCAAAACAGGCGTTTTCAGCCCATTACCCGGCATATGGAAGAAACAGCAGTAAGCACAGGAAATATCTCCTTCTAAATCCAAAACGCAGCTATCTAACAGAACGGTTGTCAATGTGTGCACTCAACTTCCAGAGTTAAACCCGTGTGTGGATTCAGCAGTCTGCAAACACTTTCTCTGCAGAGTCCCAAAACAGGCGTTTTCAGCCCATTACCGGCATATGGAAGAAACAGCAGTAAGCACAGGAAAATATCTGCTTCTAAATCCAAAATGCAGCTATCTAACAGAACGGTTGTCAATGTGTGCACTCAACTTCCAGAGTTAAACCCGTGTGTGGATTCATCAGTCTGCAAACACTTTCTCTGCAGAGTCCCAAAACAGGCGTTTTCAGCCCATTACCGGCATATGGAAGAAACAGCAGTAAGCACAGGGAAATATCTGGTTCTAAATCCAAAACGCAGCTATCTAACAGAACGGTTGTCAATGTGTGCACTCAACTTCCAGAGTTAAACCCGTGTGTGCATTCAGCAGTCTGCAAACACATTCTCTGCAGAGTCCCAAAACAGGCGTTTTCAGCCCATTACCGGCATATGGAAG
Source organism: Aotus nancymaae (assembly GCF_030222135.1). NCBI lineage: Eukaryota > Metazoa > Chordata > Mammalia > Primates > Aotidae > Aotus > Aotus nancymaae. The sequence continues at coordinate 86,529 of NW_026989398.1, forward strand.
AAACAGCAGTAAGCACAGGGAAATATCTGCTTCTAAATCCAAAACGCAGCTATCTAACAGAACGGTTGTCAATGTGTGCACTCAACTTCCAGAGTTAAACCCGTGTGTGGATTCAGCAGTCTGCAAACTCTTTCTCTGCAGAGTCCCAAAGCAGGCGTTTTCAGCCCATTACCGGCATATGGAAGAAACAGCAGTAAGCACAGGGAAATATCTGCTTCTAAATCCAAAACGCAGCTATCTAACAGAACCGTTGTCAATGTGTGCACTCAACTTCCAGACTTAAAGCCGTGTGTGGATTCAGCAGTCTGCAAACACTTTCTCTGCAGAGTCCCAAAACAGGCGTTTTCAGCCCATTACCGGCATATGGAAGAAACAGCAGTAAGCACAGGGAAATATCTGCTTCTATATCCAAAACGCAGCTACCTAACAGAACGGTTGTCAATGTGTGCACTCAACTTCCAGAGTTAAACCCGTGTGTGGATTCAGCAATCTGCAAACACTTTCTCTGCAGAGTCCCAAAACAGGCGTTTTCAGCCCATTACCGGCATATGGAAGAAACAGCAGTAAGCACAGGGAAATATCTGCTTCTAAATCCAAAACGCAGCTATCTAACAGAACGGTTGTCAATGTGTGCACTCAAATTCTAGAGGTAAACCCGTGTGTGGATTCAGCAGTCTGCAAAAACTTTCTCTGCAGAGTCCCAAAACAGGCGTTTTCAGCCCATTACCGCCATATGGAAGAAACAACAGTAAGCACAGGGAAATATCTGCTTCTAAATCCAAAACGCAGCTATCTAACAGAACGGTTGTCAATGTGTGCACTCAACTTCCAGAGTTAAACCCGTGTGTGGATTCAGCAGTCTGCAAACACTTTCTCTGCAGAGTCCCAAAACAGGCATTTTCAGCCCGTTACCGGCATATGGAAGAAACAGCAGTAAACACAGGGAAATATCTGCTTCTAAATCCAAAACGCAGCTATCTAACAGAACGGTTGTCAATGTGTGCACTCAATTTCCAGAGTTAAACCCGTGTGTGGATTCAGCAGTCTGCAAACTCTTTCTCTGCAGAGTCCCAAAGCAGGCGTTTTCAGCCCATTACCGGCATATGGAAGAAACAGCAGTAAGCACAGATAAATATCTGCTTCTAAATCCAAAACGCAGCTATCTAACAGAACCGTTGTCAATGTGTGCACTCAACTTCCAGACTTAAAGCCGTGTGTGGATTCAGCAGTCTGCAAACACTTTCTCTGCAGAGTCCCAAAACAGGCGTTTTCAGCCCATTACCGGCATATGGAAGAAACAGCAGTAAGCACAGGGAAATATCTGCTTCTATATCCAAAACGCAGCTACCTAACAGAACGGTTGTCAATGTGTGCACTCAACTTCCAGAGTTAAACCCGTGTGTGGATTCAGCAATCTGCAAACACTTTCTCTGCAGAGTCCCAAAACAGGCGTTTTCAGCCCATTACCGGCATATGGAAGAAACAGCAGTAAGCACAGGGAAATATCTGCTTCTAAATCCAAAACGCAGCTATCTAACAGAACGGTTGTCAATGTGTGCACTCAAATTCTAGAGGTAAACCCGTGTGTGGATTCAGCATTCTGCAAACACTTTCTCTGCAGAGTCCCAAAACAGGCGTTTTCAGCCCATTACCGCCATATGGAAGAAACAACAGTAAGCACAGGGAAATATCTGCTTCTAAATCCAAAACGCAGCTATCTAACAGAACGGTTGTCAATGTGTGCACTCAACTTCCAGAGTTAAACCCGTGTGTGGATTCAGCAGTCTGCAAACACTTTCTCTGCAGAGTCCCAAAACAGGCGTTTTCAGCCCGTTACCGGCATATGGAAGAAACAGCAGTAAACACAGGGAAATATCTGCTTCTAAATCCAAAACGCAGCTATCTAACAGAACGGTTGTCAATGTGTGCACTCAACTTCCAGAGTTAAACCCGTGTGTGGATTCAGCAGTCTGCAAACTCTTTCTCTGCAGAGTCCCAAAACAGGCGTTTTCAGCCCATTACCGGCATATGGAAGAAACAGCAGTAAGCACAGGGAAATATCTGCTTCTAAATCCAAAACGCAGCTACCTAACAGAACGGTTGTCAATGTGTGCACTCAACTTCCAGAGTTAAACCCGTGTGTGGATTCAGCAGTCTGCAAACTCTTTCTCTGCAGAGTCCCAAAACAGGCGCTTTCAGCCCGTTAGCGGCATATGGAAGAAACAGCAGTAAGCACAGGGAAATATCTGCTTCTAAATCCAAAACGCAGCTATCTAACAGAACGGTTGTCAATGTGTGCACTCAACTTCCAGAGTTAAACCGGTGTGTGGATTCAGCAGTCTGCAAACACTTTCTCTGCAGAGTCCCAAAGCAGGCGCTTTCAGCCCATTACCGGCATATGGAAGAAACAGCTGTAAACACAGGGAAATATCTGCTTCTAAATCCAAAACGCAGCTTTCTAACAGGTCGGTTGTCAATGTGTGCACTCAACTTCCAGAGTTAAACCCGTGTGTGGATTCAGCAGTCTGCAAACACTTTCTCTGCAGAGTCCCAAAACAGGCGTTTTCAGCCCATTACCGGCATATGGAAGAAACAGCAGTAAGCACAGGGAAATATCTGCTTCTAAATCCAAAACGCAGCTATCTAACAGAACGGTTGTCAATGTGTGCACTCAACTTCCAGAGGTAAACCCGTGTGTGGATTCAGCAGTCTGCAAACACTTTCTCTGCAGAGTCCCAAAACAGGCGCTTTCAGCCCATTACCGGCATATGGAAGAAACAGCAGTAAGCACAGGAAAATATCTGCTTCTAAATCCAAAATGCAGCTATCTAACAGAACGGTTGTCAATGTGTGCACTCAACTTCCAGAGTTAAACCCGTGTGTGGATTCAGCAGTCTGCAAACTCTTTCTCTGCAGAGTCCCAAAGCAGGCGTTTTCAGCCCATTACCGGCATATGGAAGAAACAGCAGTAAGCACAGGGAAATATCTGCTTCTAAATCCAAAACGCAGCTATCTAACAGAACCGTTGTCAATGTGTGCACTCAACTTCCAGACTTAAAGCCGTGTGTGGATTCAGCAGTCTGCAAACACTTTCTCTGCAGAGTCCCAAAACAGGCGTTTTCAGCCCATTACCGGCATATGGAAGAAACAGCAGTAAGCACAGGGAAATATCTGCTTCTATATCCAAAACGCAGCTACCTAACAGAACGGTTGTCAATGTGTGCACTCAACTTCCAGAGTTAAACCCGTGTGTGGATTCAGCAATCTGCAAACACTTTCTCTGCAGAGTCCCAAAACAGGCGTTTTCAGCCCATTACCGGCATATGGAAGAAACAGCAGTAAGCACAGGGAAATATCTGCTTCTAAATCCAAAACGCAGCTATCTAACAGAACGGTTGTCAATGTGTGCACTCAAATTCTAGAGGTAAACCCGTGTGTGGATTCAGCAGTCTGCAAACACTTTCTCTGCAGAGTCCCAAAACAGGCGTTTTCAGCCCATTACCGCCATATGGAAGAAACAACAGTAAGCACAGGGAAATATCTGCTTCTAAATCCAAAACGCAGCTATCTAACAGAACGGTTGTCAATGTGTGCACTCAACTTCCAGAGTTAAACCCGTGTGTGGATTCAGCAGTCTGCAAACACTTTCTCTGCAGAGTCCCAAAACAGGCGTTTTCAGCCCGTTACCGGCATATGGAAGAAACAGCAGTAAACACAGGGAAACATCTGCTTCTAAATCCAAAACGCAGCTATCTAACAGAACGGTTGTCAATGTGTGCACTCAACTTCCAGAGTTAAACCCGTGTGTGGATTCAGCAGTCTGCAAACTCTTTCTCTGCAGAGTCCCAAAGCAGGCGTTTTCAGCCCATTACCGGCATATGGAAGAAACAGCAGTAAGCACAGGGAAATATCTGCTTCTAAATCCAAAACGCAGCTATCTAACAGAACCGTTGTCAATGTGTGCACTCAACTTCCAGACTTAAAGCCGTGTGTGGATTCAGCAGTCTGCAAACACTTTCTCTGCAGAGTCCCAAAACAGGCGTTTTCAGCCCATTACCGGCATATGGAAGAAACAGCAGTAAGCACAGGGAAATATCTGCTTCTATATCCAAAACGCAGCTACCTAACAGAACGGTTGTCAATGTGTGCACTCAACTTCCAGAGATAAACCCGTGTGTGGATTCAGCAATCTGCAAACACTTTCTCTGCAGAGTCCCAAAACAGGCGTTTTCAGCCCATTACCGGCATAGGGAAGAAACAGCAGTAAGCACAGGGAAATATCTGCTTCTAAATCCAAAACGCAGCTATCTAACAGAACGGTTGTCAATGTGTGCACTCAAATTCTAGAGGTAAACCCGTGTGTGGATTCAGCAGTCTGCAAACACTTTCTCTGCAGAGTCCCAAAACAGGCGTTTTCAGCCCATTACCGCCATATGGAAGAAACAACAGTAAGCACAGGGAAATATCTGCTTCTAAATCCAAAACGCAGCTATCTAACAGAACGGTTGTCAATGTGTGCACTCAACTTCCAGAGTTAAACCCGTGTGTGGATTCAGCAGTCTGCAAACACTTTCTCTGCAGAGTCCCAAAACAGGCGTTTTCAGCCCGTTACCGGCATATGGAAGAAACAGCAGTAAACACAGGGAAATATCTGCTTCTAAATCCAAAACGCAGCTATCTAACAGAACGGTTGTCAATGTGTGCACTCAACTTCCAGAGTTAAACCCGTGTGTGGATTCAGCAGTCTGCAAACTCTTTCTCTGCAGAGTCCCAAAACAGGCGTTTTCAGCCCATTACCGGCATATGGAAGAAACAGCAGTAAGCACAGGGAAATATCTACTTCTAAATCCAAAACGCAGCTACCTAACAGAACGGTTGTCAATGTGTGCACTCAACTTCCAGAGTTAAACCCGTGTGTGGATTCAGCAGTCTGCAAACTCTTTCTCTGCAGAGTCCCAAAACAGGCGTTTTCAGCCCGTTAGCGGCATATGGAAGAAACAGCAGTAAGCACAGGCAAATATCTGCTTCTAAATCCAAAACGCAGCTATCTAACAGAACGGTTGTCAATGTGTGCACTCACCTTACATTGTTAAACCGGTGTGTGGATTCAGCAGTCTGCAAACACTTTCTCTGCAGATTCCCAAAGCAGGCGCTTTCAGCCCATTACCGGCATATGGAAGAAACAGCAGTAAGCACAGGGAAATATCTGCTTCTAAATCCAAAACGCAGCTTTCTAACAGGACGGTTGTCAATGTGTGCACTCAACTTCCAGAGTTAAACCCGTGTGTGGATTCAGCAGTCTTCAAACACTTTCTCTGCAGAGTCCCAAAACAGGCGTTTTCAGCCCATTACCGGCATATGGAATAAACAGCAGTAAGCACAGGGAAATATCTGCTTCTAAATCCAAAACGCAGCTATCTAACAGAACGGTTGTCAATGTGTGCACTCAACTTCCAGAGGTAAACCCGTGTGTGGATTCAGCAGTCTGCAAACACTTTCTCTGCAGAGTCCCAAAACAGGCGCTTTCAGCCCATTACCGGCATATGGAAGAAACAGCAGTAAGCACAGGAAAATATCTGCTTCTAAATCCAAAATGCAGCTATCTAACAGAACGGTTGTCAATGTGTGCACTCAACTTCCAGAGTTAAACCCGTGTGTGGATTCAGCAGTCTGCAAACACTTTCTCTGCAGAGTCCCAAAACAGGCGTTTTCAGCCCATTACCGGCATAAGGAAGAAACAGCAGTAAGCACAGGGAAATATCTGCTTCTAAATCCAAAATGCAGCTATCTAAGAGAACGGTTGTCAATGTGTGCACTCAACTTCCAGAGTTAAACCCGTGTGTGGATTCAGCAGTCTGCAAACACTTTCTCTGCAGAGTCCCAAAACAGGCTTTTTCAGCCCATTACCGGCATATGGAAAAAACAGCACTAAGCACAGGGAAATATCTGCTTCTAAATCCAAAACGCAGCTATCTAACAGAACGGTTGTCAATGTGTGCACTCAACTTCCAGAGTTAAACCCGTGTGTGGATTCAGCAGTCTGCAAACACTTTCTCTGCAGAGTCCCAAAACAGGCGTTTTCAGCCCATTACCGGCATATGGAAGAAACAGCAGTAATCACAGGGAAATATCTGCTTCTAAATCCAAAACGCAGCTATCTAACAGAACGGTTGTCAATGTGTGCACTCAACTTCCAGACTTAAAGCCGTGTGTGGATTCAGCAGTCTGCAAACTTTCTCTGCAGAGTCCCAAAACAGGCGTTTTCAGCCCATTACCGGCATATGGAAGAAACAGCAGTAAGCACAGGGAAATATCTGCTTCTAAATCCAAAACGCAGCTATCTAACAGAACCGTTGTCAATGTGTGCACTCAACTTCCAGAGTTAAAGCCGTGTGTGGATTCAGCAGTCTGCAAACACTTTCTCTGCAGAGTCCCAAAACAGGCGTTTTCAGCCCCTTACCGGCATATGGAAGAAAGGGCAGTAAGCACAGGGAAATATCTGCTTCTAAATCCAAAACGCAGCTACCTAACAGAACGGTTGTCAATGTGTGCACTCAACTTCCAGAGTTAAACCCGTGTGTGGATTCAGCAGTCTGCAAACACTTTCTCTGCAGAGTCCCAAAACAGGCGTTTTCAGCCCATTACCGGTATATGGAAGAAACAGCAGTAAGCACAGGGAAATATCTGCTTCTAAATCCAAAACGCAGCTATCTAACAGAGCGGTTGTCAATGTGTGCACTGAAATTCCAGAGGTAAACCCGTGTGTGGATTCAGCAGTCTGCAAACACTTTCTCTGCAGAGTCCCAAAACAGGCGTTTTCAGCCCATTACCGCCATATGGAAGAAACAGCAGTAAGCACAGGGAAATATCTGCTTCTAAATCCAAAACGCAGCTATCTAAAAGAACGGTTGTCAATGTGTGCACTCAACTTCCAGAGTTAAACCGGTGTGTGGATTCAGCAGTCTGCAAACTCTTTCTCTGCAGAGTCCCAAAGCAGGCGTTTTCAGCCCATTACCGGCATATGGAAGAAACAGCAGTAAGCACAGGGAATTATCTGCTTCTAAATCCAAAACGCAGCTATCTAACAGAACGGTTGTCAATGTGTGCACTCAACTTCCAGAGTTAAACCCGTGTGTGGATTCAATAGTCTGCAAACTCTTTCTCTGCAGAGTCCCAAAACAGGCGTTTGCAGCCCATTACCGGCATATGGAAGAAACAGCAGTAAGCACAGGGAAATATCTGCTTCTAAAACCAAAACGCAGCTACCTAACAGAACGGTTGTCAATGTGTGCACTCAACTTCCAGAGTTAAAGCCGTGTGTGGATTCAGCAGTCTGCAAACACTTTCTCTGCAGAGTCCCAAAACAGGCGTTTTCAGCCCGTTAGCGGCATATGGAAGAAACAGCAGTAAGCACAGGCAAATATCTGCTTCTAAATCCAAAACGCAGCTATCTAACAGAACGGTTGTCAATGTGTGCACTCAACTTACATTGTTAAACCGGTGTGTGGATTCAGCAGTCTGCAAACACTTTCTCTGCAGATTCCCAAAGCAGGCGCTTTCAGCCCATTACCGGCATATGGAAGAAACAGCAGTAAGCACAGGGAAATATCTGCTTCTAAATCCAAAACGCAGCTTTCTAACAGGACGGTTGTCAATGTGTGCACTCAACTTCCAGAATTAAACCCGTGTGTGGATTCAGCAGTCTTCAAACACTTTCTCTGCAGAGTCCCAAAACAGGCGTTTTCAGCCCATTACCGGCATATGGAATAAACAGCAGTAAGCACAGGGAAATATCTGCTTCTAAATCCAAAACGCAGCTATCTAACAGAACGGTTGTCAATGTGTGCACTCAACTTCCAGAGGTAAACCCGTGTGTGGATTCAGCAGTCTGCAAACACTTTCTCTGCAGAGTCCCAAAACAGGCGCTTTCAGCCCATTACCGGCATATGGAAGAAACAGCAGTAAGCACAGGAAAATATCTGCTTCTAAATCCAAAATGCAGCTATCTAACAGAACGGTTGTCAATGTGTGCACTCAACTTCCAGAGTTAAACCCGTGTGTGGATTCAGCAGTCTGCAAACACTTTCTCTGCAGAGTCCCAAAACAGGCGTTTTCAGCCCATTACCGGCATAAGGAAGAAACAGCAGTAAGCACAGGGAAATATCTGCTTCTAAATCCAAAATGCAGCTATCTAAGAGAACGGTTGTCAATGTGTGCACTCAACTTCCAGAGTTAAACCCGTGTGTGGATTCAGCAGTCTGCAAACACTTTCTCTGCAGAGTCCCAAAACAGGCGTTTTCAGCCCATTACCGGCATATGGAAAAAACAGCACTAAGCACAGGGAAATATCTGCTTCTAAATCCAAAACGCAGCTATCTAACAGAACGGTTGTCAATGTGTGCACTCAACTTCCAGAGTTAAACCCGTGTGTGGATTCAGCAGTCTGCAAACACTTTCTCTGCAGAGTCCCAAAACAGGCGTTTTCAGCCCATTACCGGCATATGGAAGAAACAGCAGTAATCACAGGGAAATATCTGCTTCTAAATCCAAAACGCAGCTATCTAACAGAACGGTTGTCAATGTGTGCACTCAACTTCCAGACTTAAAGCCGTGTGTGGATTCAGCAGTCTGCAAACTTTCTCTGCAGAGTCCCAAAACAGGCGTTTTCAGCCCATTACCGGCATATGGAAGAAACAGCAGTAAGCACAGGGAAATATCTGCTTCTAAATCCAAAACGCAGCTACCTAACAGAACGGTTGTCAATGTGTGCACTCAACTTCCAGAGTTAAACCCGTGTGTGGATTCAGCAGGCTGCAAACACTTTCTCTGCAGAGTCCCAAAACAGGCGTTTTCAGCCCATTACCGGTATATGGAAGAAACAGCTGTAAGCACAGGGAAATATCTGCTTCTAAATCCAAAATGCAGCTATCTAACAGAACGGTTGTCAATGTGTGCACTGAAATTCCAGAGGTAAACCCGTGTGTGGATTCAGCAGTCTGCAAACACTGTCTCTGCAGAGTCCCAAAACAGGCGTTTTCGGCCCATTACCGCCATATGGAAGAAACAGCAGTAAGCACAGGGAAATATCTGCTTCTAAATCCAAAACGCATCTATCTAAAAGAACGGTTTTCAATGTGTGCACTCAACTTCCAGAGTTAAACCGGTGTGTGGATTCAGCAGTCTGCAAACTCTTTCTCTGCAGAGTCCCAAAACAGGCGTTTTCAGCCCATTACCGGCATATGGAAGAAACAGCAGTAAGCACAGGGAAATATCTGCTTCTAAATCCAAAACGCAGCTACATAACAGAACGGTTGTCAGTGTGTGCACTCAACTTCCAGAGTTAAACCCGTGTGTGGATTCAGCAGTCTGCAAACACTTTCTCTGCAGAGTCCCAAAAGAGGCGTTTTCAGCCCATTACCGGCATATGGAAGAAACAGCAGTAAGCACAGGGAAATATCTGCTTCTAAATCCAAAACGCAGCTATATAACAGGACGGTTGTCAATGTGTGCACTCAACTTCCAGAGTTAAACCCGTGTGTGGATTCAGCAGTCTGCAAACACTTTCTCTGCAGAGTCCCAAAACAGGCGTTTTCAGCCCATTACCGGCATAAGGAAGAAACAGCAGTAAGCACAGGGAAATATCTGCTTCTAAATCCAAAATGCAGCTATCTAAGAGAACGGTTGTCAATGTGTGCACTCAACTTCCAGAGTTAAACCCGTGTGTGGATTCAGCAGTCTGCAAACACTTTCTCTGCAGAGTCCCAAAACAGGCGTTTTCAGCCCATTACCGGCATATGGAAGAAACAGCACTAAGCACAGGGAAATATCTGCTTCTAAATCCAAAATGCAGCTATCTAACAGAACGGTTGTCAATGTGTGCACTCAACTTCCAGAGTTAAACCCGTGTGTGGATTCAGCAGTCTGCAAACACTTTCTCTGCAGAGTCCCAAAACAGGCGTTTTCAGCCCATTACCGGCATATGGAAGAAACAGCAGTAAGCACAGGGAAATATCTGCTTCTAAATCCAAAACGCAGCTATCTAACAGAACGGTTGTCAATGTGTGCACTCAACTTCCAGACTTAAAGCCGTGTGTGGATTCAGCAGTCTGCAAACTCTTTCTCTGCAGAGTCCCAAAACAGGCGTTTTCAGCCCATTACCGGCATATGGAAGAAACAGCAGTAAGCACAGGGAAATATCTGCTTCTAAATCCAAAACGCAGCTATCTAACAGAACCGTTGTCAATGTGTGCACTCAACTTCCAGAGTTAAACCCGTGTGTGGATTCAGCAGTCTGCAAACACTTTCTCTGCAGAGTCCCAAAACAGGCGTTTTCAGCCCCTTACCGGCATATGGAAGAAAGGGCAGTAAGCACAGGGAAATATCTGCTTCTAAATCCAAAACGCAGCTACCTAACAGAACGGTTGTCAATGTGTGCACTCAACTTCCAGAGTTAAACCCGTGTGTGGATTCAGCAGTCTGCAAACACTTTCTCTGCAGAGTCCCAAAACAGGCGTTTTTCAGCCCATTACCGGTATATGGAAGAAACAGCAGTAAGCACAGGGAAATATCTGCTTCTAAATCCAAAACGCAGCTATCTAACAGAACGGTTGTCAATGTGTGCACTCAACTTCCAAAGTTCAACCCGTGTGTGGATTCAGCAGTCTGCAAACACTTTCTCTGCAGAGTCCCAAAATAGGCGTTTTCAGCCCATTACCGGCATATGGAAGAAACAGCAGTAATCACAGGGAAATATCTGCTTCTAAATCCAAAACGCAGCTATCTAACAGAACGGTTGTCAATGTGTGCACTCAACTTCCAGACTTAAAGCCGTGTGTGGATTCAGCAGTCTGCAAACTTTCTCTGCAGAGTCCCAAAACAGGCGTTTTCAGCCCATTACCGGCATATGGAAGAAACAGCAGTAAGCACAGGGAAATATCTGCTTCTAAATCCAAAACGCAGCTATCTAACAGAACCGTTGTCAATGTGTGCACTCAACTTCCAGAGTTAAAGCCGTGTGTGGATTCAGCAGTCTGCAAACACTTTCTCTGCAGAGTCCCAAAACAGGCGTTTTCAGCCCCTTACCGGCATATGGAAGAAAGGGCAGTAAGCACAGGGAAATATCTGCTTCTAAATCCAAAACGCAGCTACCTAACAGAACGGTTGTCAATGTGTGCACTCAACTTCCAGAGTTAAACCCGTGTGTGGATTCAGCAGTCTGCAAACACTTTCTCTGCAGAGTCCCAAAACAGGCGTTTTCAGCCCATTACCGGTATATGGAAGAAACAGCAGTAAGCACAGGGAAATATCTGCTTCTAAATCCAAAACGCAGCTATCTAACAGAACGGTTGTCAATGTGTGCACTGAAATTCCAGAGGTAAACCAGTGTGTGGATTCAGCAGTCTGCAAACACTTTCTCTGCAGAGTCCCAAAACAGGCGTTTTCAGCCCATTACCGCCATATGGAAGAAACAGCAGTAAGCACAGGGAAATATCTGCTTCTAAATCCAAAACGCAGCTATCTAAAAGAACGGTTGTCAATGTGTGCACTCAACTTCCAGAGTTAAACCGGTGTGTGGATTCAGCAGTCTGCAAACTCTTTCTCTGCAGAGTCCCAAAACAGGCGTTTTCAGCCCATTACCGGCATATGGAAGAAACAGCAGTAAGCACAGGGAATTATCTGCTTCTAAATCCAAAACGCAGCTATCTAACAGAACGGTTGTCAATGTGTGCACTCAACTTCCAGAGTTAAAACCGTGTGTGGATTCAATAGTCTGCAAACTCTTTCTCTGCAGAGTCCCAAAACAGGCGTTTGCAGCCCATTACCGGCATATGGAAGAAACAGCAGTAAGCACAGGGAAATATCTGCTTCTAAATCCAAAACGCAGCTACCTAACAGAACGGTTGTCAATGTGTGCACTCAACTTCCAGAGTTAAAGCCGTGTGTGGATTCAGCAGTCTGCAAACACTTTCTCTGCAGAGTCCCAAAACAGGCGTTTTCAGCCCATTACCGGCATATGGAAGAAACAGCAGTAAGCACAGGGAAATATCTGCTTCTAAATCCAAAACGCAGCTACCTAACAGAACGGTTGTCAATGTGTGCACTCAACTTCCAGAGTTAAACCCGTGTGTGGATTCAGCAGTCTGCAAACACTTTCTCTGCAGAGTCCCAAAACAGGCGTTTTCAGCCCATTACCGGTATATGGAAGAAACAGCTGTAAGCACAGGGAAATATCTGCTTCTAAATCCAAAATGCAGCTATCTAACAGAACGGTTGTCAATGTGTGCACTGAAATTCCAGAGGTAAACCCGTGTGTGGATTCAGCAGTCTGCAAACACTGTCTCTGCAGAGTCCCAAAACAGGCGTTTTCGGCCCATTACCGCCATATGGAAGAAACAGCAGTAAGCACAGGGAAATATCTGCTTCTAAATCCAAAATGCAGCTGTCTAAAAGAACGGTTGTCAATGTGTGCACTCAACTTCCACAGTTAAACCGGTTTGTGGATTCAGCAGTCTGCAAACTCTTTCTCTGCAGAGTCCCAAAACAGGCGTTTTCAGCCCATTACCGGCATATGGAAGAAACAGCAGTAAGCACAGGGAAATATCTGCTTCTAAATCCAAAACGCAGCTACATAACAGAACGGTTGTCAGTGTGTGCACTCAACTTCCAGAGTTAAACCCGTGTGTGGATTCAGCAGTGTGCAAACTCTTTCTCTGCAGAGTCCCAAAACAGGCGTTTTCAGCCCATTACTGGCATATGGAATAAGCAGCAGTAAGCACAGGGAAATACTGCTTCTAAATCCAAAACGCAGCTATCTAACAGAACCGTTGTCAATGTGTGCACTCAACTTCCAGAGTTAAAGCCGTGTGTGGATTCAGCAGTCTGCAAACACTTTCTCTGCAGAGTCCCAAAACAGGCGTTTTCAGCCCATTAACGGCATATGGAAGAAACAGCAGTAAGCACAGGGAAATATCTGCTTCTAAATCCAAAATGCAGCTACCTAACAGAACGGTTGTCAATGTGTGCACTCAACTTCCAGAGTTAAACCCGTGTGTGGATTCAGCAGTCTGCAAACACTTTCTCTGCAGATTCCCAAAACAGGCGTTTTCAGCCCATTACCGGCATACGGAAGAAACAGCAGTAAGCACAGGGAAATATCTGCTTCTAAATCCAAAACGCAGCTATCTAACAGAACGGCTGTCAATGTGAGCACTCAAATTCTAGAGGTAAACCCGTGTGTGGATTCAGCAGTCTGCAAACACTTTCTCTGCAGAGTCCCAAAACAGGCGTTTTCAGCCCATTACCGCCATATGGAAGAAACAGCAGTAAGCACAGGGAAATATCTGCTTCTAAATCCAAAACGCAGCTATCTAAAAGAACGGTTGTCAATGTGTGCACTCAACTTCCAGAGTTAAACCGGTGTGTGGATTCAGCAGTCTGCAAACACTTTCTCTGCAGAGTCCCAAAACAGGCGTTTTCAGCCCATTACCGGCATATGGAAGAAACAGCAGTAAGCACAGGGAAATATCTGCTTCTAAATCCAAAACGCAGCTATCTAACAGAACCGTTGTCAATGTGTGCACTCAACTTACAGAGTTAAAGCCGTGTGTGGATTTAGCAGTCTACAAACACTTTCTCTGCAGAGTCCCAAAACAGGCGTTTTCAGCCCATTACCGCCATATGGAAGAAACAGCAGTAAGCACAGGGAAATATCTGCTTCTAAATCCAAAATGCAGCTACGTAACAGAACGGTTGTCAATGTGTGCACTCAACTTCCAGAGTTAAACCCGTGTGTGGATTCAGCAGTCTGCAAACACTTTCTCTGCAGAGTCCCAAAACAGGTGTTTTCAGCCCATTACCGGCATATGGAAGAAACAGCAGTAAGCACAGGGAAATATCTGCTTCTAAATCCAAAACGCAGCTATCTAACAGAACGGTTGTCAATGTGTGCACTCAAATTCCAGAGGTAAACCCGTGTGTGGATTCAGCAGTATGCAAACACTTTCTCTGCAGAGTCCCAAAACAGGCGTTTTCAGCCCATTACCGCCATATGGAAGAAACAGCAGTAAGCACAGGGAAATATCTGCTTCTAAATCCAAAACGCAGCTATCTAAAAGAACGGTTGTCAATGTGTGCACTCAACTTCCAGAGTTAAACCGGTGTGTGGATTCAGCAGTCTGCAAACTCTTTCTCTGCAGAGTCCCAAAACAGGCGTTTTCAGCCCATTACCGGCATATGGAAGAAACAGCAGTAAGCACAGGCAAATATCTGATTCTAAATCCAAAACGCAGCTACCTAACAGAACGGTTGTCAATGTGTGCACTCAACTTCCAGAGTTAAACCCGTGTGTGAATTCAGCAGTCTGCAAACACATTCTCTGCAGAGTCCCAAAACAGGCGTTTTCAGCCCGTTACCGGCATATGGAAGAAACAGCAGTAAGCACAGGGAAATATCTGCTTCTAAATCCAAAACGCAGCTATCTAACAGAACGGTTGTCAATGTGTGCACTCAACTTCCAGAGGTAAACCCGTGTGTGGATTCAGCAGTCTGCAAACACTTTCTCTGCAGAGTCCCAAAACAGGCGTTTTCAGCCCATTACCGGCATATGGAAGAAACAGCAGTAAGCACAGGGAAATATCTGCTTCTATATCCAAAACGCAGCTACCTAACAGAACGGTTGTCAATGTGTGCACTCAACTTCCAGAGTTAAACCCGTGTGTGGATTCAGCAATCTGCAAACACTTTCTCTGCAGAGTCCCAAAACAGGCGTTTTCAGCCCATTACCGGCATATGGAAGAAACAGCAGTAAGCACAGGGAAATATCTGCTTCTAAATCCAAAACGCAGCTATCTAACAGAACGGTTGTCAATGTGTGCACTCAACTTCCAGAGTTAAACCCGTGTGTGGATTCAGCAGTCTGCAAACACTTTCTCTGCATAGTCCCAAAACAGGCGTTTTCAGCCCATTACCGGCATATGGAAGAAACAGCAGTAAGCACAGGGAAATATCTGCTTCTAAATCCAAAATGCAGCTATCTAACAGAACGGTTGTCAATGTGTGCACTCAACTTCCAGAGTTAAACCCGTGTGTGGATTCAGCATTCTGCAAACACGTTCTCTGCAGAGTCCCAAAACACGCGTTTTCAGCCCATTACCGGCATATGGAAGAAACAGCAGTAAGCACAGGGAAATATCTGCTTCTAAATCCAAAACGCAGCTACCTAACAGAACGGTTGTCAATGTGTGCACTCAACTTCCAGAGTTCAACCCGTGTGTGGATTCAGCAGTCTGCAAACACTTTCTCTGCAGAGTCCCAAAACAGGCGTTTTCAGCCCATTACTGGCATATGGAAGAAACAGCAGTAAGCACAGGGAAATATCTGCTTCTAAATCCAAAACGCCGCTATCTAAAAGAAAGGTTGTCAATGTGTGCACTCAACTTCCAGAGTTAAACCCGTGTGTGGATTCAGCAGTCTGCAAACACTTTCTCTGCAGAGAACCAAAACAGGCGTTTTCAGCCCATTACCGGCATAAGGAAGAAACAGCAGTAAGCACAGGGAAATATCTGCTTCTAAATCCAAAACGCAGCTATCTAACAGAACGGTTGTCAATGTGTGCACTCAACTTCCAGAGTTAAACCGGTGTGTGTATTCAGCAGTCTGCAAACACTTTCTCTGCAGAGTCCCATAACAGGCGTTTTCAGCCCGTTACCGGCATATGGAAGAAACAGCAGTAAGCACAGGGAAATATCTGCTTCTAAATCCAAAACGCCGCTATCTAAAAGAAAGGTTGTCAATGTGTGCACTCAACTTCCAGAGTTAAACCCGTGTGTGGATTCAGCAGTCTGCAAACACTTTCTCTGCAGAGTCCCAAAACAGGCGTTTTCAGCCCATTACCGGCATATGGAAGAAACAGCAGTAAGCACAGGGAAATATCTGCTTCTAAATCCAAAACGCAGCTATCTAACAGAACGGTTGTCAATGTGTGCACTCAACTTCCAGAGTTAAACCCGTGTGTGGATTCAGCAGTCTGCAAACTCTTTCTCTGCAGAGTCCCAAAACAGGCGTTTTCAGCCCATTACCGGCATATGGAAGAAACAGCAGTAAGCACAGGGAAATATCTGCTTCTAAATCCAAAACGCAGCTATCTAACAGAACCGTTGTCAATGTGTGCACTCAACTTCCAGAGTTAAACCCGTGTGTGGATTCAGCAGTGTGCAAACTCTTTCTCTGCAGAGTCCCAAAGCAGGCGTTTTCAGCCCATTACTGGCATATGGAATAAGCAGCAGTAAGCACAGGGAAATATCTGCTTCTAAATCCAAAACGCAGCTATCTAACAGAACCGTTGTCAATGTGTGCACTCAACTTCCAGAGTTAAAGCCGTGTGTGGATTCAGCAGTCTGCAAACACTTTCTCTGCAGAGTCCCAAAACAGGCGTTTTCAGCCCATTAACGGCATATGGAAGAAACAGCAGTAAGCACAGGGAAATATCTGCTTCTAAATCCAAAATGCAGCTACCTAACAGAACGGTTGTCAATGTGTGCACTCAACTTCCAGAGTTAAACCCGTGTGTGGATTCAGCAGTCTGCAAACACTTTCTCTGCAGATTCCCAAAACAGGCGTTTTCAGCCCATTACCGGCATACGGAAGAAACAGCAGTAAGCACAGGGAAATATCTGCTTCTAAATCCAAAACGCAGCTATCTAACAGAACGGCTGTCAATGTGAGCACTCAAATTCTAGAGGTAAACCCGTGTGTGGATTCAGCAGTCTGCAAACACTTTCTCTGCAGAGTCCCAAAACAGGCGTTTTCAGCCCATTACCGCCATATGGAAGAAACAGCAGTAAGCACAGGGAAATATCTGCTTCTAAATCCAAAACGCAGCTATCTAAAAGAACGGTTGTCAATGTGTGCACTCAACTTCCAGAGTTAAACCGGTGTGTGGATTCAGCAGTCTGCAAACACTTTCTCTGCACAGTCCCAAAACAGGCGTTTTCAGCCCATTACCGGCATATGGAAGAAACAACAGTAAGCACAGGCAAATATCTGCTTCTAAATCCAAAACGCAGCTATCTAACAGAACCGTTGTCAATGTGTGCACTCAACTTCCAGAGTTAAACCCGTGTGTGGATTCAGCAGTCTGCAAACACTTTCTCTGCACAGTCCCAAAACAGGCGTTTTCAGCCCATTACCGGCATATGGAAGAAACAGCAGTAAGCACAGGGAAATATCTGCTTCTAAATCCAAAACGCAGCTATCTAACAGAACCGTTGTCAATGTGTGCACTCAACTTACAGAGTTAAAGCCGTGTGTGGATTTAGCAGTCTACAAACACTTTCTCTGCAGAGTCCCAAATCAGGCGTTTTCAGCCCATTACGGGCATATGGAAGAAACAGCAGTAAGCACAGGGAAATATCTGCTTCTAAATCCAAAATGCAGCTACGTAACAGAACGGTTGTCAATGTGTGCACTCAACTTCCAGAGTTAAACCCGTGTGTGGATTCAGCAGTCTGCAAACACTTTCTCTGCAGAGTCCCAAAACAGGTGTTTTCAGCCCATTACCGGCATATGGAAGAAACAGCAGTAAGCACAGGGAAATATCTGCTTCTAAATCCAAAACGCAGCTATCTAACAGAACGGTTGTCAATGTGTGCACTCAAATTCCAGAGGTAAACCCGTGTGTGGATTCAGCAGTATGCAAACACTTTCTCTGCAGAGTCCCAAAACAGGCGTTTTCAGCCCATTACCGCCATATGGAAGAAACAGCAGTAAGCACAGGGAAATATCTGCTTCTAAATCCAAAACGCAGCTATCTAAAAGAACGGTTGTCAATGTGTGCACTCAACTTCCAGAGTTAAACCGGTGTGTGGATTCAGCAGTCTGCAAACTCTTTCTCTGCAGAGTCCCAAAACAGGCGTTTTCAGCCCATTACCGGCATATGGAAGAAACAGCAGTAAGCACAGGCAAATATCTGATTCTAAATCCAAAACGCAGCTACCTAACAGAACGGTTGTCAATGTGTGCACTCAACTTCCAGAGTTAAACCCGTGTGTGAATTCAGCAGTCTGCAAACACATTCTCTGCAGAGTCCCAAAACAGGCGTTTTCAGCCCGTTACCGGCATATGGAAGAAACAGCAGTAAGCACAGGGAAATATCTGCTTCTAAATCCAAAACGCAGCTATCTAACAGAACGGTTGTCAATGTGTGCACTCAACTTCCAGAGGTAAACCCGTGTGTGGATTCAGCAGTCTGCAAACACTTTCTCTGCAGAGTCCCAAAACAGGCGTTTTCAGCCCATTACCGGCATATGGAAGAAACAGCAGTAAGCACAGGGAAATATCTGCTTCTATATCCAAAACCCAGCTACCTAACAGAACGGTTGTCAATGTGTGCACTCAACTTCCAGAGTTAAACCCGTGTGTGGATTCAGCAATCTGCAAACACTTTCTCTGCAGAGTCCCAAAACAGGCGTTTTCAGCCCATTACCGGCATATGGAAGAAACAGCAGTAAGCACAGGGAAATATCTGCTTCTAAATCCAAAACGCAGCTATCTAACAGAACGGTTGTCAATGTGTGCACTCAACTTCCAGAGTTAAACCCGTGTGTGGATTCAGCAGTCTGCAAACACTTTCTCTGCATAGTCCCAAAACAGGTGTTTTCAGCCCATTACCGGCATATGGAAGAAACAGCAGTAAGCACAGGGAAATATCTGCTTCTAAATCCAAAATGCAGCTATCTAACAGAACGGTTGTCAATGTGTGCACTCAACTTCCAGAGTTAAACCCGTGTGTGGATTCAGCATTCTGCAAACACGTTCTCTGCAGAGTCCCAAAACACGCGTTTTCAGCCCATTACCAGCATATGGAAGAAACAGCAGTAAGCACAGGGAAATATCTGCTTCTAAATCCAAAACGCAGCTACCTAACAGAACGGTTGTCAATGTGTGCACTCAACTTCCAGAGTTCAACCCGTGTGTGGATTCAGCAGTCTGCAAACACTTTCTCTGCAGAGTCCCAAAACAGGCGTTTTCAGCCCATTACTGGCATATGGAAGAAACAGCAGTAAGCACAGGGAAATATCTGCTTCTAAATCCAAAACGCCGCTATCTAAAAGAAAGGTTGTCAATGTGTGCACTCAACTTCCAGAGTTAAACCCGTGTGTGGATTCAGCAGTCTGCAAACACTTTCTCTGCAGAGTACCAAAACAGGCGTTTTCAGCCCATTACCGGCATAAGGAAGAAACAGCAGTAAGCACAGGGAAATATCTGCTTCTAAATCCAAAACGCAGCTATCTAACAGAACGGTTGTCAATGTGTGCACTCAACTTCCAGAGTTAAACCGGTGTGTGTATTCAGCAGTCTGCAAACACTTTCTCTGCAGAGTCCCATAACAGGCGTTTTCAGCCCGTTACCGGCATATGGAAGAAACAGCAGTAAGCACAGGGAAATATCTGCTTCTAAATCCAAAACGCCGCTATCTAAAAGAAAGGTTGTCAATGTGTGCACTCAACTTCCAGAGTTAAACCCGTGTGTGGATTCAGCAGTCTGCAAACACTTTCTCTGCAGAGTCCCAAAACAGGCGTTTTCAGCCCATTACCGGCATATGGAAGAAACAGCAGTAAGCACAGGGAAATATCTGCTTCTAAATCCAAAACGCAGCTATCTAACAGAACGGTTGTCAATGTGTGCACTCAACTTCCAGAGTTAAACCCGTGTGTGGATTCAGCAGTCTGCAAACTCTTTCTCTGCAGAGTCCCAAAACAGGCGTTTTCAGCCCATTACCGGCATATGGAAGAAACAGCAGTAAGCACAGGGAAATATCTGCTTCTAAATCCAAAACGCAGCTATCTAACAGAACCGTTGTCAATGTGTGCACTCAACTTCCAGAGTTAAACCCGTGTGTGGATTCAGCAGTGTGCAAACTCTTTCTCTGCAGAGTCCCAAAACAGGCGTTTTCAGCCCATTACTGGCATATGGAATAAGCAGCAGTAAGCACAGGGAAATATCTGCTTCTAAATCCAAAACGCAGCTATCTAACAGAACCGTTGTCAATGTGTGCACTCAACTTCCAGAGTTAAAGCCGTGTGTGGATTCAGCAGTCTGCAAACACTTTCTCTGCAGAGTCCCAAAACAGGCGTTTTCAGCCCATTAACGGCATATGGAAGAAACAGCAGTAAGCACAGGGAAATATCTGCTTCTAAATCCAAAATGCAGCTACCTAACAGAACGGTTGTCAATGTGTGCACTCAACTTCCAGAGTTAAACCCGTGTGTGGATTCAGCAGTCTGCAAACACTTTCTCTGCAGATTCCCAAAACAGGCGTTTTCAGCCCATTACCGGCATACGGAAGAAACAGCAGTAAGCACAGGGAAATATCTGCTTCTAAATCCAAAACGCAGCTATCTAACAGAACGGCTGTCAATGTGAGCACTCAAATTCTAGAGGTAAACCCGTGTGTGGATTCAGCAGTCTGCAAACACTTTCTCTGCAGAGTCCCAAAACAGGCGTTTTCAGCCCATTACCGCCATATGGAAGAAACAGCAGTAAGCACAGGGAAATATCTGCTTCTAAATCCAAAACGCAGCTATCTAAAAGAACGGTTGTCAATGTGTGCACTCAACTTCCAGAGTTAAACCGGTGTTGGGATTCAGCAGTCTGCAAACACTTTCTCTGCACAGTCCCAAAACAGGCGTTTTCAGCCCATTACCGGCATATGGAAGAAACAGCAGTAAGCACAGGCAAATATCTGATTCTAAATCCAAAACGCAGCTATCTAACAGAACCGTTGTCAATGTGTGCACTCAACTTCCAGAGTTAAACCCGTGTGTGGATTCAGCAGTCTGCAAACTCTTTCTCTGCAGAGTCCCAAAACAGGCGTTTTCAGCCCATTACCGGCATATGGAAGAAACAGCAGTAAGCACAGGGAAATATCTGCTTCTAAATCCAAAACGCAGCTATCTAACAGAACCGTTTTCAATGTGTGCCCTCAACTTCCAGAGTTAAAGCCGTGAGTGGATTCAGCAGTCTGCAAACACTTTCTCTGCAGAGTCCCAAAGCAGGCGTTTTCAGCCCATTACCGCCATATGGAAGAAACAGCAGTAAGCACAGGGAAATATCTGCTTCTAAATCCAAAATGCAGCTACGTAACAGAACGGTTGTCAATGTGTGCACTCAACTTCCAGAGTTAAACCCGTGTGTGGATTCAGCAGTCTGCAAACACTTTCTCTGCAGAGTCCCAAAACAGGCGTTTTCAGCCCATTACCGCCATATGGAAGAAACAGCAGTAAGCACAGGCAAATATCTGCTTCTAAATCCAAAACGCAGCTACCTAACAGAACGGTTGTCAATGTGTGCACTCAACTTCCAGAGTTAAACCCGTGTGTGGATTCAGCAGTCTGCAAACACTTTCTCTGCAGAGTCCCAAAACAGGCGATTCAACCCCTTTACCGGCATAAGGAAGAAACAGCAGTAAGCACAGGTAAATATCTGCTTCTAATTCCAAAACGCAGCTATCTAACAGAACGGTTGTCAATGTGTGCACTCAACTTCCAGAGTTAAACCCGTGTGTGGATTCAGCAGTCTGCAAACACTTTCTCTGCAGAGTCCCAAAACAGGCGTTTTCAGCCCATTACCGGCATATGGAAGAAACAGCAGTAAGCACAGGGAAATATCTGCTTCTAAATCCAAAACGCAGCTATCTAACAGAACGGTTGTCAATGTGTGCACTCAAATTCCAGAGGTAAACCCGTGTGTGGATTCAGCAGTCTGCAAACACTTTCTCTGCAGAGTCCCAAAACAGGCCTTTTCAGCCCATTACCGCCATATGGAAGAAACAGCAGTAAGCACAGGGAAATATCTGCTTCTAAATCCAAAACGCAGCTACCTAACAGAACGGTTGTCAATGTGTGCACTCAACTTCCAGAGTTAAACCGGTGTGTGGATTCAGCAGTCTGGAAACACTTTCTCTGCAGAGTCCCAAAACAGGCGTTTTCAGCCCATTACCGGCATATGGAAGAAACAGCAGTAAGCACAGGGAAATATCTGCTTCTAAATCCAAAACGCAGCTATCTAACAGGACGGTTGTCAATGTGTGCACTCAACTTCCAGAGTTAAACTCGTGTGTGGATTCAGCAGTCTGCAAACACTTTCTCTGAAGAGTCCCAAAACAGGCGTTTTCAGCCCATTACCGGCATAAGGAAGAAACAGCAGTAAGCACAGGTAAATATCTGCTTCTAAATCCAAAACGCAGCTATCTAACAGAACGGTTGTCAATATGTGCACTCAACTTCCAGAGTTAAACCCGTGTGTGGATTCAGCAGTCTGCAAACACTTTCTCTGCAGAGTCCCAAAACAGGCGTTTTCAGCCCATTACCGGCATATGGAAGAAACAGCAGTAAGCACAGGGAAATATCTGCTTCTAAATCCAAAACTCAGCTACCTAACAGAACGGTTGTCAATGTGTGCACTCAACTTCCAGAGTTAAACCCGTGTGTGGATTCAACAGTCTGCAAACTCTTTCTCTGCAGAGTCCGAAAACAGGCGTTTTCAGCCCGTTAGCGGCATATGGAAGAAACAGCAGTAAGCACAGGGAAATATCTGCTTCTAAATCCAAAACGCAGCTATCTAACAGAACGGTTGTCAATGTGTGCACTCAACTTCCAGAGTTAAACCGGTGTGTGGATTCAGCAGTCTGCAAACACTTTCTCTGCAGAGTACCAAAGCAGGTGCTTTCAGCCCATTATTGACATATGGAAGAAACAGCAGTAAGCACAGGGAAATATCTGCTTCTAAATCCAAAACGCAGCTTTCTAACAGGACGGTTGTCAATGTGTGCACTCAACTTCCAGAGTTAAACCCGTGTGTGGATTCAGCAGTCTGCAAACACTTTCTCTGCAGAGTCCCAAAACAGGCGTTTTCAGCCCATTACCGGCATATGGAAGAAACAGCAGTAAGCACAGGGAAATATCTCCTTCTAAATCCAAAACGCAGCTATCTAACAGAACGGTTGTCAATGTGTGCACTCAACTTCCAGAGTTAAACCCGTGTGTGGATTCAGCAGTCTGCAAACACTTTCTCTGCAGAGTCCCAAAACAGGCGTTTTCAGCCCATTACCGGCATATGGAAGAAACAGCAGTAAGCACAGGAAAATATCTGCTTCTAAATCCAAAATGCAGCTATCTAACAGAACGGTTGTCAATGTGTGCACTCAACTTCCAGAGTTAAACCCGTGTGTGGATTCATCAGTCTGCAAACACTTTCTCTGCAGAGTCCCAAAACAGGCGTTTTCAGCCCATTACCGGCATATGGAAGAAACAGCAGTAAGCACAGGGAAATATCTGGTTCTAAATCCAAAACGCAGCTATCTAACAGAACGGTTGTCAATGTGTGCACTCAACTTCCAGAGTTAAACCCGTGTGTGCATTCAGCAGTCTGCAAACACATTCTCTGCAGAGTCCCAAAACAGGCGTTTTCAGCCCATTACCGGCATATGGAAGAAACAGCAGTAAGCACAGGGAAATATCTGCTTCTAAATCCAAAACGCAGCTATCTAACAGAACGGTTGTCAATGTGTGCACTCAACTTCCAGAGTTAAACCCGTGTGTGGATTCAGCAGTCTGCAAACTCTTTCTCTGCAGAGTCCCAAAGCAGGCGTTTTCAGCCCATTACCGGCATATGGAAGAAACAGCAGTAAGCACAGGGAAATATCTGCTTCTAAATCCAAAACGCAGCTATCTAACAGAACCGTTGTCAATGTGTGCACTCAACTTCCAGACTTAAAGCCGTGTGTGGATTCAGCAGTCTGCAAACACTTTCTCTGCAGAGTCCCAAAACAGGCGTTTTCAGCCCATTACCGGCATATGGAAGAAACAGCAGTAAGCACAGGGAAATATCTGCTTCTATATCCAAAACGCAGCTACCTAACAGAACGGTTGTCAATGTGTGCACTCAACTTCCAGAGTTAAACCCGTGTGTGGATTCAGCAATCTGCAAACACTTTCTCTGCAGAGTCCCAAAACAGGCGTTTTCAGCCCATTACCGGCATATGGAAGAAACAGCAGTAAGCACAGGGAAATATCTGCTTCTAAATCCAAAACGCAGCTATCTAACAGAACGGTTGTCAATGTGTGCACTCAAATTCTAGAGGTAAACCCGTGTGTGGATTCAGCAGTCTGCAAAAACTTTCTCTGCAGAGTCCCAAAACAGGCGTTTTCAGCCCATTACCGCCATATGGAAGAAACAACAGTAAGCACAGGGAAATATCTGCTTCTAAATCCAAAACGCAGCTATCTAACAGAACGGTTGTCAATGTGTGCACTCAACTTCCAGAGTTAAACCCGTGTGTGGATTCAGCAGTCTGCAAACACTTTCTCTGCAGAGTCCCAAAACAGGCATTTTCAGCCCGTTACCGGCATATGGAAGAAACAGCAGTAAACACAGGGAAATATCTGCTTCTAAATCCAAAACGCAGCTATCTAACAGAACGGTTGTCAATGTGTGCACTCAATTTCCAGAGTTAAACCCGTGTGTGGATTCAGCAGTCTGCAAACTCTTTCTCTGCAGAGTCCCAAAGCAGGCGTTTTCAGCCCATTACCGGCATATGGAAGAAACAGCAGTAAGCACAGATAAATATCTGCTTCTAAATCCAAAACGCAGCTATCTAACAGAACCGTTGTCAATGTGTGCACTCAACTTCCAGACTTAAAGCCGTGTGTGGATTCAGCAGTCTGCAAACACTTTCTCTGCAGAGTCCCAAAACAGGCGTTTTCAGCCCATTACCGGCATATGGAAGAAACAGCAGTAAGCACAGGGAAATATCTGCTTCTATATCCAAAACGCAGCTACCTAACAGAACGGTTGTCAATGTGTGCACTCAACTTCCAGAGTTAAACCCGTGTGTGGATTCAGCAATCTGCAAACACTTTCTCTGCAGAGTCCCAAAACAGGCGTTTTCAGCCCATTACCGGCATATGGAAGAAACAGCAGTAAGCACAGGGAAATATCTGCTTCTAAATCCAAAAC